>NC_050080.1:35278681-35399653 GCF_009764565.3 Dermochelys coriacea
CTTTTAAACAAACAAACAAACAAAAAAGGGTTTATTAAATTACAACCACAAGCTCAAATTACATATATTGCTATAAAACAGTTGTATAAACTATGACCCACTCAAAAACTATCTTGAGGGGTCAAAAGGGGGACATGTAGTATTAAAATTTATGTTTGCATTTTATATAATTTTTTAAAAAGAATGTAACATGTATTAAATGTATTGGTATATGATTTGATCATATCCTGCCAGCCACCCTTTTTAAATAGCAGGAAGGAATGGCCTTATGGGCCATTTGGTAAAGATGCATCAGCCGGAATCTGTGTCTGGGCTAACTTCAAGGGGGTAACAGACCTTTTAGAGTCACCATTTTATTGTAGATTTAGCATTTTAAAATAAGTTAAAAAATGCAATGATTGTTTTTCTTGCATTGCAATTTAATGTTCCTGTTCAAATGTTCTGTGTAAATCAATTCTGTTTTTGTGTAAATAAGGAAATATGGTGTGGCAAATTGCTGGCACTACTATGATGGGTCTCGTTTTCTCTTCTTGGGGAGGGGGGGGGTTAAGGAACCATTTCTTGCCCTGAAGTGGGGTATTAACTGCCCCAATAGTGTCCTAGAGGAGGGGAGGGGAGAAGGAGGGACCCGGGCCCGCCCTCTATGCCGGGTCCCAGCCCAGGGGACCTAGGGATAGCGGTAAGCTACTTGAACTAGCAGTTCCTTCCCCTGGGCTACTTCCCTCTCCTGCCCTCAGTATGGGGCTTCCTGCCCTCCCTCTGCACAAACCAGGGTCCCTTTACCTAGGTTCTTGGTCTTCTTAGCCCACTGCAGCACTTCTCCAAACTGCTCTCTGCTCCAACATCAATCCACTCTGCTTCAACTCCTCATCTTGTCTGATTGAAGGGGGGGGGGGTTATCATGTTATTGGCTTCAGGTGCTCAGACCTGAGAGTGGCTATCCTTCAACAAAAAAAACTTCAAAAACAGACTCCAACGAGAGACTGCTGAATTGGAATTAATTTGCAAACCGGATACAATTAACTTAGGCTTGAATAGAGACTGGGAATGGATGAGTCATTACACAAAGTAAAACTATTTCCCCATGTTATTTCTCCCCCTCCCACTGTTCCTCAGATATTCTTGTTAACTGCTGGAAATAGCCTACCTTGCTTGTCACCATGAAAGGTTTTCCTCCTCCCCGCGCTGCTGGTGATGGCTTATCTTAAGTGATCACTCTCCTTACAGTTTTCAGAGTAGCAGCCGTGTTAGTCTGTATTCGCAAAAAGAAAAGGAGTACTTGTGGCACCTTAGAGACTAACAAATTTATTAGAGCATAAGCTTTCGTGATAAAACCCATTGATTCATGTTCTCTGTGTGTGTATATCAATCTCCCCTCTTTATTTTCCACCAAATGCATCCAATGAAGTGAGCTGTAGCTCACGAAAGCTTATGCTCTAATAAATTTGTTAATCTCTAAGGTGCCACAAGTACTCCTTTTCTTTTTGCAAATACAGACTAACACGGCTGCTACTCTGAAACCTGTCATGCACAACTGTACACACTGCCCACACACACACTGCTTATGCACACACTCCTGCACACTGTTCACTCACTCACACACAAACACACACACAATCTGCAGGGGGCAGGACACAGACCCAGGAGACAGGACGCCAAGCCCAGCCAGTTCCCGTCCCACCCGTGTCCCCTCCAGCCCTCACCCTTCCCCTGGCCCTGAGGTTCAGGTGCAGCTGGGGGGCGAGGGCAGGACTATGATCCAAGAATGCTGGGCACAGGCCAGGCCAGGCCTGCTCCTCCCTGGCTGGGTTGCTGCCTCTCTTGATCACTTGGGGAAACATTGGGTTGAGGATCCCAGGGGCAGGTGCACCAGGTATGGAGGCTGGGGATTCTCAATGTCTCAGGACCCTGCCCTGTGCCTGCTGCCCCCCTAACTCCCTGCCCCACCCAGCACCTCAGTGGGAGGAGCTGCCCCACCCTTCCCCAACTGCCCGGTCAGGCTTTATTAAGGGGCCTGGAGGAGGGAGGAGAATCAGAAATTTTCAGCTCAGTCGGCAGCTGGATCCATCTCTGATGGGAGCCCCAAGACTCGGGTGAGCTGAGAACAGAACCCAGCCCGGGGGGAAATGCAGCAGGAAAGGCACTGCGGGTTGACCCCAGGGGGGCTGGAAGCAGAATTCAGCCCTGTCCTCATTGCACTCAGGGGGCGACTCCACATTGACCCTGGGGACTGAGATCAGAAACTTGGCAAGAGGTGAGAGGAACTCGGGGGCTATGTGGAACTCCTGGGTTCTCGCCCGGCTCTGGAATGGCAGTGGAGTCTAATGGTCAGGAAGGGGGGCTGGGACTGGGAGTCAGGACACTGGACACATTACAGACAAAGCAGTAACGCTGACAGTTCAGTTCCTGACCGGCTGCTCTGCTTGTCGTGTGTCGCAACTGGGTCTAGGAGCCTCAGGGTTCATTCCTTGTTTCTTAAGATACAGATTTCCCAGGGCCCTCTGGAGTCTGCAGGCCAAACCCTGTGGTGTGTCCAGGGAGTTCGGCACCCCAGAGGGAGCTGAAGACTCCAATATTAACTTTTCTATTCTCAGTTTCCCAACCTGTAATAAGAGGGGAAGAAGAACCTTTTCCTTCCCTGCTTCCTGCGCAGTATGAGCTCTGCCTGCATTTTCTTCTGTGTCTGGGCAGGGCCAGCTCTAAGCACCAGCAAAACAAGTAGGTGCTTGGGGTGGCACATTTCTAGGGGCGGCATTCCAGTGCCGGCCATGCTGCTCCTAGAAATGTGCCCCCCTGCCCCAGCTCTCCTCCGCTTCGCCTCCGCCTGCTACCCTGAGCGCGCTGCCGCCGCTCCGCTTCTCCCCCTCCCTCACAGGCTTGCTGCGCGCCAAACAGCTGTTTTGCGCAGCAAGCTTGGGAGGGGAGGGAGGAGAGCCAAGCGGCAGCACTCAGGGGAGCGGCGGTGGTGCAGCGGAGGTGAGTTGGGGCGGGGAGTGGTTCCTCTACCCCCTGTACTTCTCCTGCGCTCCCCCCACCCTCACTCACACTCCTCTCTGCCTGCTCCCCTGAACTCGCTGACACTCCCTCGCCTGAGAGGGAGTGGGGAGAAAGTGGAGCGGCAGCACGTTCAGGGGAGCAGGCGGAGCAGAGGTGAGCGGGGGGGGTTGCAGGGGGAGCCGCAGGAAGCAATGCGGGGGGAAATGCAGCACACTTAGGGGAGGAGGTGGAGCCGGGGATTTGGGAAGGGGTTGGGAAGGGCGGAGTTGGGGCAGAGTTGGGGTGGGAGGGGGGCATGAAAAAAGCAGGGGTGGCCCAAATGTTTTTGCTTGGGGCGGCAAAAATCCTAGATCCTGCTCTGTGTCTGCAAGCAGAAGGGCCCTGATCTTGGTCAGGGTCTGTGCAGTGCCTGGCACAACGGGGCCCTGATCTCAGTTGGTGTCTGTGCAGCTCCCGGCACAATGGGGCCGGATCTTGGTCAGAGTCTATTGCAGTGCCTGGCACAACGGGCCCTGATCTCAGTTGGTGTCTGCAGTGCCTGGCAGGTAAGAACATAAGAACCTGCAATACAGGTCAGACCAAAGGTCTGTCTAGCCAAGGTAGCCTATCTTCCGACAGTGGCAATGCCAGGTGTGCACCAGAGGGAATGAACAGAACATGGAATCATCAAGTGATCCATCCCCTGTTGCCCATTCCAGCTTCTGGCAAAAAGAGGCTAGGGACACTATCCCTGCCCATCCTGGCTAATAGCCATTGATGGGCGTACCTTTCATGAATTTTAGTCTCTTTTTGAATCCTCTTATAGTCTTGGCCTTCATAACAATCCTCTGGCAAGGAGTTCCACAGGTTGACTGTGTATTGTGTGAAAAAATACTTCCTTTTGTTTGTTTTAAACCTGCTGCCTATTAATTTAATTTTGGTAGCCCCAGTTCTTGTGTTATGAGAAGGAGTAAATAACACTTCCTTATTTACTTTCTCCACACCAGTCATGATTTTATAGACCGCTATCATATCCTCCCTTAGTCATCTCTTTTCCAAACTGAAAAGTCTCAGTCTTATTAATCTCTCCTCATACAGTAGCCATTCAATACCCCTAATAATTTTTGTTGCCCTTTTCTGAACCTTTTTCCAATACAATATATCTTTTTTGAGATGGGGTGGCCACATCTGCACACAGTATTCAGATGTGGGTGTACCACGGATTTATATAAGGGCAATATGATATTTTCTGTCTTATTATTTTTTTCCGTTTCCTAATGATTCCCAACATTTTGTTAGCGTTTTGACTGCCGCTGCACATTGAGTGGATGTTTTCAGAGAACTATCCAGAATGACTCCTAAGTCTTTCTTGAGTTGTAACAGCTAATTTAGACCCCATCATTTTATATGTATCATTGAGATATGTTTTCCAATGTGCACTACTTTGCATTTATCAACATTGAATTTCATCTACCATTTTCCTGCCCAGTTTACCCAGTTTTGTGAGTTCCCTTTGCAATTCTTTGCAGTGTGCTTTGGACTTAACTATCCTTGTAATTTTGTATCATCTTAACACTTTGCCACCCTCACTGTTTACCCCCTTTCCCAGAATCATTTATGAATATGTTGAATAGGACTGGTCCCCGGTAAAGACCCCTGGGGACACCACCTTTTTACCTCTCTTCATTCTGAGAACTGACCATTTATTCCTACCCTTGGTTTCCTATCTTTTAACCAGCTTACCAATCATAGTATCATAGAATATCAGGGTTGGAAGGGACCTCAGAGGTCATTTAGTCCGACCCCCTGCTCAAAGCAGGACCAATCCCCAACTAAATCATCCCAGCCAGGGTTTTTGTCAAGCCTGACCTTAAAAACCTCAAAGGAATGAGATTCAACACCTCCCTAGGTAACCCATTCCAGTGCTTCACACCCCTCCTTGTGAAAAAGTTTTTCGTAATGTCCAATCTAAACCTCCCTCCAGTGCAACTTGAGACCATACTCCTTGTTCTGTCATCTGCTACCATTGAGAACAGTCTAGATCCATCCTCTTTGGACTCCCTTCAGGTAGCTGAAAGAAGCTATCCAATCCCCCCTCATGTCTTCTCTTCCGCAGACTAACAATCCCAGTTCCCTCACCTCTCCTCATAAGTCATGTGTTCCCATCCCCTAATCATTTTTGTTGCTCTCCGCTGGATGTTTTCCAATTTTTCCACATCCTTCTTGTAGTGTGGGGCCAAAACTGGACACCAGTACTCCAGATGAGGCCTCACCAATGTCGAAATAGAGGGAACGATCACGTTCCTCGATCTGCTGGCAATGCCCCTACTTATACAGCCCAAATGCCATTGGCCTTCTTGGCAATAAGGGCACACTGTTGACTCATATCCAGCTTCTCGTCCACTGGAAACCCCAGGTCCTTTCTGCAGAACTGCTGCCTAATCTGTAGCAGTGCATGGGAGTCTTCCATCCTAAGTGCAGGACTCTGCACTTGTCCTTGGTGAACCTCATCAAATTTCTTTTGGCCCAATCCTCTAATTTGTCTAGGGCCTTTCTGTATCCTATCCCTACCCTCCTGCGTATCTACCTCTCCTCCAGTTTAGTGTCATCTGCAAACTTTCTGAGGGTGCAGTCCACGCCATCCTCCAGATCATTAATGAAGATATTGAACAAAACCAGCCCCAGGACCGACCCTTGGGCAATCCGCTTAATACCGGCTGCCAACTAGACATGGAGCCATTGATCACTACCCATTGAGCCCGACAATCTAGCTAGCTTTCTATCCACCTTATAGTCCATTCTTCCAGCCCATTACTTCTTTAACTTGCTGGCAAGAATACTGTGGAGACCGGTTCAAAAGCTTAGCTAAAGTCAAGGAATAACACGCCCACTGCTTTCCCCTCATCCACAGAGCAAGTTATCTCGTCATAGAAGCGATTAGATTAGTCAGGCATGACTTGCCCTTGGTGAATCCATGCGGACTGTTCCTGATCACTTTCCTCTCCCTCTAGTGCTTAAGAATTGAGTCCTTGAGGAACTGGTCCATGATTTTTCCAGGGACTGAGGTGAGGCTGACTGGCCTGTAGTTCCCAGGATCATCCTCCTTCCCTTTTTATAGATGGGCACTACATTAGCCTTTTACAGTCGTCTGGGACCTCCCCCGATCGCCGTGAGTTGTTCAAAGATAATGGCCAATGGCTCTGCAATAACAATCCGCCAACTCCTTTAGCACTTTCGGATGCAGTGCATCTGGCCCATGGACTTGTGCTCATCCAGCTTTTCTAAATAGTCCCGAACCACTTCTTTCTCCACAGAGGGCTGGTCACCGCCTCCCATGCTGTTCTGCCCAGTGGTCTGGGAGCTGACCTTGTTCGTGAAGACAAAGGCAAAAAAAGCATGAGTATATTAGGTTTTGTTCCCACATCCTCTGTCACTAGGTTGCCTCCCTCATTCAATAAGGGGCCCACACTTTCCTTGACTTTCTTCTTGTTGCTAACATACCTGAAGAAACCCTTCTTGTTACTCTTGACAATCTCTTGCTAGCTGCAATTCCAAGTGTGATTTGGCCTTCTGATTTCACTCCTGCATGCCTGGGCAATATTTTTATACTCCTCCCTGGTCATTTGTCCAAGCTTTCACTTCTTGTAAACTTCTTTTTGTGTTTAAGATCAGCAAGGATTTCACTGTTAAGCAATATTTACTATTCTTTTCTACACATCGAGATGGTTTATCCCTGTAACCTCAGTAAGGATTCTTTAAAATACAGCCAGCTCTCCTGGACTCCTTACCCCCCTCATGTTAGTCTCTCAGGGGATCCTGCCCATCAGTTCCTGAGGTTGTCAAAGTCCTGCTTTTCTGAAGTCCAGGATCCGTATTCTGCGCTCTCCTTTCTTCCCTGTGTCAGGATCCTGAACTCAACCATCTCATGGTCACTGCCCTCCCAGGTTCCCATCCACTTCTGCTTCCCTACTAATTCTCCCAGTTTGTGAGCAGCAGGTCAAGAAAGAGCTCTACCCCTAGTTGGTTCCTCCAGCACTGCACCAGGAAATTGTCCCCTACACTTTCCAAAACATCCTGCATTGTCTGTGCATCGCTGTGGTTGCTCTCTCAGCAGATATCAGGGGTGATTGAAGTTCCTATGAGAACCAGGGCCTGTGATCTAGTAACTTCCATTAGTTGCCGGAAGAAAGCCTCGTCCACCTCATCCCCCTAGTCCAGTGGTCTATAGCAGACTCCCACACGACGTTACCCTTGTTGCTCACACTTCTAAACTTAATCCAGAGACCTCAGGTTTTTCTGCAGTTCATACTGGAGATCTGAGCAGTCATACTGCTCTCTTATATACAATGCAACTCCCCCACCTTTTCTGCCCTGCCTGTCCTTCCTGAACAGTTTATATCCAACTAGTGACAGTACTCCAGTTATGTGAGCTATCCCACCAAGTCTCTGTTATTCCAATCACATCATAATTCCTTTACTGTGCCAGGACTTCCAGTTCTCCCTGCTTGTTTCCCAGGCTTCTTGCATTTGTGTATAGGCACTTGAGATAACTCGCTGATCGTCCCTCTTTCTCAGTATGAGCCAGAGCCACTCCCCTCTCGCTCTTTCCTGCTCATGCTTCCTCCCGGTATCCCACTTCCCCACTTACCTCAGGGATTTGGTCTCCTTCCACGGTGAACCTAGTTTAAAGCCCTCCTCACTAGGTTAGCCAGCTGCTTGCGAAGGTGCTCTTCCCTCTCTTCGTTAGGTGGAGCCTGTCTCTGCCTAGCACTCCACCTTCTTGGAACACCATCCCATGGTCAAAGAATCTAAGCCTTCTCTTCAACACCACCTGTATACCATTCATTGACTTCCCTGATTCGATGGTCTCTACCCGGGTCTTTCCTTCCATGGGGAGGATGGACAAGAACACCACTTGCACCTCAAACTCCTTATCTTTCTTTTCAGAGCCACATAGTCTGCAGTGACCTGCTCAAGGTCATTCTTGGCAGTATCATTGGGGCCCACATGGAGAATTAGGAAGGGGTAGCGATCCAAGGGCTTGATGAGTCTCGGTGGTCTCTCTGTCACATCATGAATCCTAGCTTCTGGCAAGCAGCAGACTTCTCAGTTTTTCCCGGTCGGGGCAGCAGATGGATGACTCAGTCCCCTGAGGAGAGAGTCCCCAACCACCGCTGTCCACCTCCTTCTCTTGGGAGTGGTGGTCGTGGAACCCCCATCCCTAGGAAAGTGCATCTCATGCCTTCCAATTGGCAGAGTTTCCTTCTATTTCCCTTTCCTTCAATGTATCATCTAGTCCACTCTCCGCATTAGTACCTGTGGAGAGAACATGAAAACAGTTTGCTTACCTGTATCTGCTTGCTGGTACATGACGCTCCCCTTCTTCTTCTGGAGGTCACATCCTGCCAGATTTTTTCACGGTCCTTCTGTCCCTGCTGCGCAGTCTACTCTGAATCTTCAGAATGTTGTGTCCATAGAAGCAGATCCTGACATCTGTCCAGGAAATCTTCAGTTTCTCTTATGCAATGCAGGGTCGCTACTTGTTTCTCCAGAACTTGAACCTTCTCTTTCAATACGGAGACCAGCTTGCACTTTGTACAGACAAAGTCACTTTTGTCCTGCAGAAGACAAACATGGTACATCCAGTGTAGGTCAAACAGCTGAACACTCCGCATCCATATTACCTTCCTTGTACAAGCTTCCTCAGAATTGTAGTAACTACTCAGAGAAGCCGGCAAGATGTAAGCCTCAGTGGGCTCTCCCCAGGCAAACTCCCTCTGTTAGCCTCTCTGCTGTTCGCCGTTCAGCTGGTTCGCAGCTGACTGGCTTTTTATAACAGTCAGGGCCACTCAAGGCTCACCTGGAACAAAGCACTCCCAATTCACACTTTTCAAACAAACAACCAATCAGGCACACGGTCAAATTGTCAAACTGTCCCCACAACAGACACTCAGATACTCACCAACACAGCTCCCCTAATGCAGCACTTAGCATACCTCCTCTCAGACAGATCCCAGGCAAACTCCCTCTGTTAGTCTCTCTACTGTTTGCTGCTCAGCTGGTTCCATGAGAGAACCTTCCCTCTTAGCCCATTACTGCTTACTTTGCTTAAGAGCCTTTGGTGAGGGATCTCAAAGGCTTTCTGAAAATCTAAATACACTATAACCACTGGATCTCCCTTGTCCACATGCTTGTTGACCCCCTCAAAGATTTCTAGTAGATTGGTGAGGCATGATTTCCCTTTACAAAAACCATGTTGACTATTCCCCAACAAATTATGTTCATCTATGTGTCTGACAATTTTGTTCTTTAGTATAGTTTCAACCAGTTTGCCCAGTACTAGAATATAAGAATGGCCATACAGGGTCAGACCAAAGGTCCATCCAGCTCGGTATCCTGTCTACTGACAGTGGCCAATGCCAGGTACCCCATAGGGAATCAACCTAACAAGTAATGATCATGTGATCTCTCTCCTGCCATCCATCTCCACTCTCTGACAAACAGAGGCTAAGGATACAATTCCTTACCCATCCTGGCTAATAGCCATTAATGGACTTAACCTCCATGAATTTATCCAGGTCTCTTTTAAACACTATTATAGTCCTAGCCTTCATAAGCTCCTCAGGCAAGGAGTTCCACAGGTTGACTGTGCTGTGTACTGAAGTCAGGCTTACCAGCCTGTAATTGCTGGGGTCACCTTTGGAGACCTTTTAAAAAATTGGCATCATATTAGCTATCCTCCAGTCATTTGGTACAGACGCTGATTTAAATGATAGGTTACAGACTATAGTTAGTTGTCCTGCAATTTCACATTTGAGTTCCTTCCAAACCCTTGAGTGAATACTATCTGGTCCTGATGGCTTATTACTGTTTAGTTTATCAATTTGTTCCAAAACCTCCCCTAATGACATCTCAATCTGGGACAGTTCCTCAGATTTGTCACCTAAAAAAGAATGGCTCAGGTTTGAGAATCTCCCTCACATCCTCAGCTGTGAAGACCAATGCAAAGAATTAATTTAGTTTCTCCACAATAGCCTTATTCCCCTTGAGTGCTCCTTTAACATCTCAATCATCTAGTGGCTCCACTGGTCGTTTAGCAGGCTTCCTGCTTCTGATGTACTTTAAAAAAATGTTGCTATTACTTTTTGAGTCTTTGGCTAGCTGTACTTCAAATTCTTTTTTGGCCTTCCTAATGATATTTTTACACTTCATTTGCCAGTATTTATGCTCTTTTCTATTTTCCTCACTAGGATTTAACTTCCACTTTTTAAAGATGCCTTTTTGCCTCTCACTGCTTCGTTTACTTTGTTGTTTAGCCATCGTGGCTCTTTTTTGGTTCTCTTACTCTGTTTAATTTGGGGTATACATTTAAGTTGAGCCTCTATTATGGTGTCTATAAAAGATTTCACTTTCGGCGCTATGCCTTTTAATTTCTGTTTAACTAACTCCTCATTTTTGTGTAGTTCCCCTTTCTGAAATTAAATGCTACCATGTTGAGCCGCTGTAGTGTTTTTCCTGCCACACAAATGTTAATTTTAATTATATTATGGCCACTATTACCAGGGGGTCCAACTATATTCACCTCTTGGACCTGATCCTGTACTCCACTTAGGACTAAATCCGGAATTGCCTCTCCTCTTGTGGGTTCCAGGAATAGCTGATCCAAGAAGCAGTCATATAAGGTGTCAAGAAACTTTATCTCTGCATCCCGTCCTGAGGTGACATGTACCCAGTCAATATGGGGATAGTTGAAATCCTCCATTATTATTGAACTTTTTATTTTAGTAGCCTCTCTAATCCCCCTGAGCATTTCACAGTCACTATCAC
Source organism: Dermochelys coriacea (assembly GCF_009764565.3). Taxonomy (NCBI): domain Eukaryota; kingdom Metazoa; phylum Chordata; order Testudines; family Dermochelyidae; genus Dermochelys; species Dermochelys coriacea. Next base: position 35,289,485 of record NC_050080.1, read on the forward strand.
CATCCTGATCAGATGGTTGGTAATATATCCCTATTGCTATATTTTTATTGTCTGAACATGAAATTACTATCCATAGAGATTCTGTGGTAGAGTTTGGTTCATTTAAGATTTTTACTTCATCTGATTCTACACTTTCTTTCACATATAGTGCCACTTCCCCACCAGCACGACCTGTTCTGTCCTTCCAATATATTTTGTACCCTGGTATTACCCATTGATTATCCTCATTCCACCAAGTTTCTGTGATGTCTATTATATCAATCTCCTCGTTTAATATGAGGCACTCTAGTTCACCTATCTTATTTATTTAGACTTCTAGCATTGGTATAGAAGTACTTTCACAGGTTTCAGAGTAGCAGCCGTGTTAGTCTGTATTCGCAAAAAGAAAAGGAGTACTTGTGGCACCTTAGAGACTAACAAATTTATTAGAGCATAAGCTTTCGTGAGCTACAGCTCACTTCATCGGATGCATTTGGTGGAAAAAACAGAGGAGAGATTTATATACACACACACAGAGAACATGAAACAATGGGTTTATCATACACACTGTAGGAGAGTGATCACTTAAGATAAGCCATCACCAACAGCAGGGGGGGGAAGGAGGAAAACCTTTCATGGTGACAAGCAGGTAGGCTAATTCCAGCAGTTAACAAGAATATCAGAGGAACAGTGGGGGGTGGGGTGGGAGGGAGGGAGAAATACCATGGGGAAATAGTTTTACTTTGTGTAATGACTCATCCATTCCCAGTCTCTATTCAAGCCTAAGTTAATTGTATCCAGTTTGCAAATTAATTCCAATTCAGCAGTCTCTCGTTGGAGTCTGTTTTTGAAGCTTTTTTGTTGAAGTATAGCCACTCTTAGGTCTGTGATCGAGTGACCAGAGAGATTGAAGTGTTCTCCAACTGGTTTTTGAATGTTATAATTCTTGACGTCTGATTTGTGCCCATTCATTCTTTTACGTAGAGACTGTCCAGTTTGGCCAATGTACATGGCAGAGGGGCATTGCTGGCACATGATGGCATATATCACATTGGTAGATGCGCAGGTGAACGAGCCTCTGATAGTGTGGCTGATGTGATTAGGCCCTATGATGGTATCCCCTGAATAGATATGTGGACAGAGTTGGCAACGGGCTTTGTTGCAAGGATAGGTTCCTGGGTTAGTGGTTCTGTTGTGTGGTGTGTGGTTGCTGGTGAGTATTTGCTTCAGATTGGGGGGCTGTCTGTAAGCAAGGACTGGTCTGTCTCCCAAGATCTGAGAGAGCGACGGCTCGTCCTTCAGGATAGGTTGTAGATCCTTGATGATGCGTTGGAGGGGTTTTAGTTGGGGGCTGAAGGTGATGGCTAGTGGCGTTCTGTTGTTTTCTTTGTTGGGCCTGTCCTGTAGTAGGTGACTTCTGGGTACTCTTCTGGCTCTGTCAATCTGTTTCTTCACTTCAGCAGGTGGGTACTGTAGTTGTAGGAATGCATGATAGAGATCTTGTAGGTGTTTGTCTCTGTCTGAGGGGTTGGAGCAAATGCGGTTATATCGTAGCGCTTGGCTGTAGACAATGGATCGAGTGGTATGATCTGGATGAAAGCTAGAGGCATGTAGGTAGGAATAGCGGTCAGTAGGTTTCCGATATAGGGTGGTGTTTATGTGACCATCGCTTATTAGCACCGTAGTGTCCAGGAAGTGGATCTCTTGTGTGGACTGGTCCAGGCTGAGGTTGATGGTGGGATGGAAATTGTTGAAATCATGGTGGAATTCCTCAAGGGCTTCTTTTCCATCTGGACCCATGGAAAAGAAGCCCTTGAGGAATTCCACCATGATTTCAACAATTTCCATCCCACCATCAACCTCAGCCTGGACCAGTCCACACAAGAGATCCACTTCCTGGACACTACGGTGCTAATAAGCGATGGTCACATAAACACCACCCTATATCGGAAACCTACTGACCGCTATTCCTACCTACATGCCTCTAGCTTTCATCCAGATCATACCACTCGATCCATTGTCTACAGCCAAGCGCTACGATATAACCGCATTTGCTCCAACCCCTCAGACAGAGACAAACACCTACAAGATCTCTATCATGCATTCCTACAACTACAATACCCACCTGCTGAAGTGAAGAAACAGATTGACAGAGCCAGAAGAGTACCCAGAAGTCACCTACTACAGGACAGGCCCAACAAAGAAAACAACAGAACGCCACTAGCCATCACCTTCAGCCCCCAACTAAAACCCCTCCAACGCATCATCAAGGATCTACAACCTATCCTGAAGGACGAGCCGTCGCTCTCTCAGATCTTGGGAGACAGACCAGTCCTTGCTTACAGACAGCCCCCCAATCTGAAGCAAATACTCACCAGCAACCACACACCACACAACAGAACCACTAACCCAGGAACCTATCCTTGCAACAAAGCCCGTTGCCAACTCTGTCCACATATCTATTCAGGGGATACCATCATAGGGCCTAATCACATCAGCCACACTATCAGAGGCTCGTTCACCTGCGCATCTACCAATGTGATATATGCCATCATGTGCCAGCAATGCCCCTCTGCCATGTACATTGGCCAAACTGGACAGTCTCTACGTAAAAGAATGAATGGACACAAATCAGACGTCAAGAATTAACATTCAAAACCAGTTGGAGAACACTTCAATCTCTCTGGTCACTCGATCACAGACCTAAGAGTGGCTATACTTCAACAAAAAAGCTTCAAAAACAGACTCCAACGAGAGACTGCTGAATTGGAATTAATTTGCAAACTGGATACAATTAACTTAGGCTTGAATAGAGACTGGGAATGGATGAGTCATTACACAAAGTAAAACTATTTCCCCATGGTATTTCTCCCTCCCTCCCACCCCACCCCCCACTGTTCCTCTGATATTCTTGTTAACTGCTGGAATTAGCCTACCTGCTTGTCACCATGAAAGGTTTTCCTCCTTCCCCCCCCTGCTGTTGGTGATGGCTTATCTTAAGTGATCACTCTCCTTACAGTGTGTATGATAAACCCATTGTTTCATGTTCTCTGTGTGTGTGTATATAAATCTCTCCTCTGTTTTTTCCACCAAATGCATCCGATGAAGTGAGCTGTAGCTCACGAAAGCTTATGTTCTAATAAATTTGTTAGTCTCTAAGGTGCCACAAGTACTCCTTTTCTTTTTATAGAAGTACTTGTCACTCTTTAGCTGTCTCCCATTACATGATATAATTGAATGAGACTTTTTTTCATTTGACTAAGAAAAGGAGTACTTGTGGCACCTTAGAGACTAACAAACTGTTTCTCATCAGATCCCATCCGTATTTTATCATCTTCCATCCTCTCCTCCTTACTAGGACATAGAGAATTTCCATGTGATTTGTCTCTCATGGGGGGAGGGATAGCTCAGTGGTTTCAGCATCAGCTTGCTAAACCCAGAGTTGTGAGTTCAATCCTTGAGGGGGCCATTTAGGGATCTGGGGCAAAAATTGGGGATTGGTCCTGCTTTGAGCAGGGGATTGGACTAGATGACCTCCTGAGGTCCCTTCCAACCCTGATATTCTGTGATTAGTAGATCCTCCACAAGGGATGTCTCAGTCTGAACCACATGCTCTTCCACACATAAGCTTTTCCCTAAGCCCTTTAGTTTAAAAACTGCTCTTTGACCTTTTTTAATTTTCAGTGCCAGCAATCTGGTTCCATTTGGCACAACAGGGTCCTGATCTCAGTTGGGGTAATGAGACTTTAGGGGTAGAATGAGCTGGCAGGGGGAGACCTGCCCTGTTTGCAAACCCACCAACACCTTCATCCATGCCCCTGCTGGCCAGGTCCAAGCCATCTGCAGGGGTGCAGGGAGATGCTACAGAGGCAACCTCTGAGACAGTAACTCACACTTCCACCTCACCACCTGCCGAGTAGTGCCTGGCTCCCGCCCGGGGCACTATGTTTACAGGGCCAGAGTCCAGAACCACAGGATTCGCGTAGCCTGTAACCAGCAGCTGCCCGTGCACTTTGACAGAGTCCTGTAGACCCTAGGCGCTGGCCATGGGCTGGGAGCAGGGGGGCCCCTACTCCCCTGCTTTCACTTCTGGGGGCTCTCCTGACCCATCCCTGTCCCTGCCCCACCTGGGACAATGTTTGCCACAAAGACATCCAATGTCTTCTCTTATTCTACAGGCCAGCAGCTTCGGGCCTGCAGTGGGGTTTCCTATGCTGGGTGCCCAGTCCCCATCCATACAAGTGAAAATCTGGGAGCCCAGACCTGGAGCAGCAGGCACAGAGACCCTCAGCATGAGCCCAGCGCCCACCTCGCTGTGTGCCCATTATACCATACAGTCGCCCCCTCTCACCCCGCATATGTTGAGTATGGGGGACTAAGTTTTCTTTCCTTGCTGCTTCTTGCAATAAAATACTTTCCTGCCAATGCAGAATGAGTCGGTGTGTTTTGGGGGCTGGAGGCATTTTAGAGCTCTCAAGGGGGCCTATTTGCCCTGCTGAGCCTGATGCTGAGCTGTGGGGTCTGAAGCCACAAGGAAAAGCTCCAGGAAGAAACAAATCCTGCAGGGGGAGGGGTGTACGTGCGGCAAATTGCTGTTAAATGAACTTCGCTTGAATTTCAGTGTAACCCACACCAGTGCTGTGCAGCCGGGGGGCTGCTGATCAGAGAGGGATCTGAAGAGCTGGAGGCCCTGTGCCTCTGCCAGCAGTGTGTCTGTGAATGCCACATGTGCCATGGAGCTCGGGCTGGGCACCAGAGGGGGACACTCATGGGTTGGCGTGTGCCTGTTGCTCTAGAAGAATTGCCTGCCGGGTCAGATCAATGGGGCAGTGGCCTGTCTCCGACAGCAGCCAGTGCCAGATGGTTTGGGGGGAATGAACAGACTAGGCCAATTATCGAGTGATCCATCCCCTGCCAGTCAGGCCCATCTTCTGGCTTCTGCCCACCCGCAGAGGGACAGCAGCGCCCATGTATGCCAAGAGGGGAGGGGTTGTGTCAACCGTGGCCGGCGGAGTCATAGAGCTGCCCTGGCAGGAACTGACCCTCCCGCTAAGGGTGGGGGGGGGTGGCTCACAGCCCTGTGCACCGCAGGGAGGCGTCACCCCCGGTGTGGGGCAAAGTGGGAACAAGGGTGCATGCAGCACTTGACATGGGGGGCATGGGGGACCCTGATATGGGGAGAGGACAATGCGGGACACATGGAGACTCTGCCAGGGAAGAGATTGGGGGGAGTTGCAGGGGACCCTGAGGTAGAGGGGAACAGGGGCCACACATGGAGCTTGGGATGGGGGGTGGTGAGATGTGAGGAGCCCCTGCCAGGTATGGACCTCTGGGCTGTGAAAGCAGCTTCCCCTGTGTGTGCAGGGTTCTCCCAACTGTCATGGTGACAGCCGCCTGCCCCAGACCACAAGGGACAGATGGGATCGTGTCTGATGCCTGCGAAATTCCAACCACCAACCGACACCCAGGGAGCCAGTGGGGCTGGCCAGTGTGGGAAGGGCCCTCGGGCATCGCTCCCTGCCTGGGATCTGTCTGGGGCCAGTCCAGGCTGACGGGGTCATGAGCAGCCCCATGAGGGCCAGATCTGGGCCTGCCCCGGGACTGGGGGGGTTTCAAATCCCCAAGCCCTGATTCTCATGGGTGACTTTAATTTTCCTGATATCTGCTGGGAGAGCAATACAGCGGTGCATAGACAATCCAGGAAGTTTTTGGAAAGCGTAGGGGACAATTTCCTGGTGCAAGTGCTAGGGGAGCCAACTAGGGGGAGCGCTTTTCTTGACCTGCTGCTCACAAACCGGGTAGAATTAGTGGGGGAAGCAAAAGTGGATGGGAATCTGGGAGGCAGTGACCATGAGTTGGTTGAGTTCAGGATCCTGACGCAGGGAAGAAAGGTAAGCAGCAGGATACGGACCCTGGACTTCAGGAAAGCAGACTTTGACTCCCTCAGGGAACAGATGGCCAGGATCCCCTGGGGGACTAACATGAAAGGGAAGGGAGTCCAGGAGAGCTGGCTGTATTTCAAGGAATCCCTGTTGAGGTTACAGGGACAAACCATCCCGATGAGTCGAAAGAATAGTAAATATGGCAGGCGACCAGCTTGGCTTAATGGTGAAATCTTAGCGGATCTTAAACATAAAAAAGAAGCTTACAAGAAGTGGAAGGTTGGACATATGACCAGGGAAGAGTATAAAAATATTGCTCGGGCATGTAGGAAAGATATCAGGAGGGCCAAATCGCACCTGGAGCTGCAGCTAGCAAGAGATGTCAAGAGTAACAAGAAGGGTTTCTTCAGGTATGTTGGCAACAAGAAGAAAGCCAAGGAAAGTGTGGGCCCCTTACTGAATGAGGGAGGCAAGCTAGTGACAGAGGATGTGGAAAAAGCTAATGTACTCAATGCTTTTTTTGCCTCTGTTTTCACTAACAAGGTCAGCTCCCAGACTGCTGTGCTGGGCATCACAAAATGGGGAAGAGATGGCCAGCCCTCTGTAGAGATAGAGGTGGTTAGGGACTATTTAGAAAAGCTGGACGTGCACAAGTCCATGGGGCCGGACGAATTGCATCCGAGAGTGCTGAGGGAATTGGCGGCTGTGATTGCAGAGCCCTTGGCCATTATCTTTGAAAACTCGTGGCGAACGGGGGAAGTCCCGGATGACTGGAAAAAGGCTAATGTAGTGCCCATCTTTAAAAAAGGGAAGAAGGAGGATCCTGGGAACTACAGGCCGGTCAGCCTCACCTCAGTCCCTGGAAAAATCATGGAGCAGGTCCTCAAAGAATCAATCCTGAAGCACTTAGAGGAGAGGAAAGTGATCAGGAACAGTCAGCATGGATTCACCAAGGGAAGGTCATGCCTGACTAATCTAATCGCCTTTTATGATGAGATTACTGGTTCTGTGGATGAAGGGAAAGCAGTGGATGTATTGTTTCTTGACTTTAGCAAAGCTTTTGACACGGTCTCCCACAGCATTCTTGTCAGCAAGTTAAGGAAGTATGGGCTGGATGAATGCACTATAAGGTGGGTAGAAAGCTGGCTAGATTGTCGGGCTCAACGGGTAGTGATCAATGGCTCCATGTCTAGTTGGCAGCCGGTGTCAAGTGGAGTGCCCCAGGGGTCGGTCCTGGGGCCCGTTTTGTTCAATATCTTCATAAATGATCTGGAGGATGGTGTGGATTGCACTCTCAGCAAATTTGCGGATGATACTAAACTGGGAGGAGTGGTAGATACGCTGGAGGGGAGGGATAGGATACAGAAGGACCTAGACAAATTGGAAGATTGGGCCAAAAGAAATCTAATGAGGTTCAATAAGGATAAGTGCAGGGTCCTGCACTTAGGATGGAAGAATCCAATGCACCGCTACAGACTAGGGACCGAATGGCTCGGCAGCAGTCCTGCGGAAAAGGACCTAGGGGTGACAGTGGACGAGAAGCTGGATATGAGTCAGCAGTGTGCCCTTGTTGCCAAGAAGGCCAATGGCATTTTGGGATGTATAAGTAGGGGCATAGCGAGCAGATCGAGGGACGTGATCGTTCCCCTCTATTCGACACTGGTGAGGCCTCATCTGGAGTACTGTGTCCAGTTTTGGGCCCCACACTACAAGAAGGATGTGGATAAATTGGAAAGAGTACAGCGAAGGGCAACAAAAATGATTAGGGGTCTAGAGCACATGACTTATGAGGAGAGGCTGAGGGAGCTGGGATTGTTTAGTCTGCAGAAGAGAAGAATGAGGGGGGATTTGATAGCTGCTTTCAACTACCTGAAAGGGGGTTTCAAAGAGGATGGCTCTAGACTGTTCTCAATGGTAGCAGATGACAGAACGAGGAGTAATGGTCTCAAGTTGCAATGGGGGAGGTTTAGATTGGATATTAGGAAAAACTTTTTCACTAAGAGGGTGGTGAAACACTGGAATGCGTTACCTAGGGAGGTGGTAGAATCTCCTTCCTTAGAGGTTTTTAAGGTCAGGCTTGACAAAGCCCTGGCTAGGATGATTTAACTGGGACTTGGTCCTGCTTTGAGCAGGGGGTTGGACTAGATGACCTTCTGGGGTCCCTTCCAACCCTGATATTCTATGATTCTATGATTCTAAGCCCATGAGCACCAGGGGATACTGCAGAGTGAATGGGCCAGGAGCCAGGGCAGAGGGGGCCTGGCAGGGCCTCATAGCCAGTGCCAGTGGAGAGGAGTGGCTAGCATCCGGCCCCTGGAGCCTGCCCCTCCTTGGTCGTTATATGAGGGGTCCGGGCAGGACGGGGGGAAAAGACAGAGAAGGAACAGAGCATCAAACTGGACAGTGTATCATAGATACATAGATATTAAGGTCAGAAGGGACCATTATGATCATCTAGTCTGACCTCCTGCACAATGCAGGCCACAGACTCTCACCCACCCACTCCTGTAATAAACCCCTGACCTATGTCTGAGCCACTGAAGTCCTCAAATCATGGTTTAAAGACTTCAAGATGCAGAGAATCCTCCAGCAAGATTCTCATGCCCCATGCTACAGAGGAAGGCGAAAAACCTCCAGGGCCTCTGCCAATCTGCCCTGGAGGAAAATTCCTTCCCGACCCCAAATATTGCGATCAGTTGAACCCTGAGCATATGGGCAAGATTCACCAGCCAGATACCCAGGAAAGAATTCTCTGTAGTAACTCAGATCCCACCCTATCTAACATCCCATCCCAGGCCATTGGGCCTATTTACCATGAATATTTAAAGATCAATTAATTGCCAAAATCATGTTATCCCATCATACCATCTCTTCCATAAACTTATCGAGCTTAATCTTAAAGCCAGATAGGTCATTTGCCCCCACTGCTTCCCTTGGAAGGTTATTCCAAAACTTCACTCCTCTGATGGTTAGAAACCTTCATCTAATTTCAAGTCTAAACTTCCCAATGGCCAGTTTATATCCATTTGTTATTGTGTCCACATTGGTACAAAGCTTAAATAATTCCTCTCCCTCTCCGGTATTTATCCCTCTGATATATTTATAGAGAGCAATCATATTTCCTCTCAACCTTCTTTTGGTTAGGCTAAACAAGCCAAGCTCCTTGAGTCTCCTTTCATAAGACAGGTTTTCCATTCCTTGGATCATCTTAGTAGCTCTTCTCTGTACCTGTTCCAGTTTGAATTTATCCTTCTTAAACATGGGAGACCAGAACTGTACACAGTATTCCAGGTGAGGACTCACCAGTGCCTTGTATAACGGTACTAAAACCTCCTTATCTCCACTGGAAATACCTCGCCTGATGCATCCCAAGACCACATTAGCTTTTTTCATGGCCATATCACATTGGCGGCTCATAGTCATCCTATGATCAACCAATACTCCAAGGTCCTTTTCCTCCTCCGTTACTTTTGATTGATGAGTCCCCAGCTTATAACTAAAATTCTTGTTATTAATCCCTAAATGCATGACCTTACACTTCTCGCTATTAAATTTCAACCTATTACTATTGCTCCAGTTTACATCCTATTACTATTATCCAGCCAGCCCGGACTGCCCCAGATACGCCTGGGCCCAGCCAGCCTGGTCTGCCACGGATCCCCTGGGCCCAGCCAGCCAAGTCTGCCCCAGATCCCCCTCAGCCAAGCCAGCACATCCTGCCCCGGATACCCATGGGCCCAGGCAGCCCGGCCTGAACTCTATCCCCTTGGTCCCAGCCAGCCCCGCCTGCCCCAGATCCCCCTGGGCCCAGCCAGCCCGACCAGTCCCGGATCCCCATGGGCCCAGACCGGTCTCCCCTACTCCAACAGGACATATTGGGGATCAGATGGTTAGAAGGTCACCTGATGAGAAAGCCCCAGATCAGCCAGACACAGGGACAAATGCACCCCCGTCACAAAGTGACACAAACACACTAACAACACACACACACGGACACCCCCCCACATCCAAACACACTCCGCACCCAGATGCATTCACATACGCGTACACACTCTGCTCACACACATACAAATAAACACCACTCAGACATACACACGTGTCCACGGCTCACACACTTGTACACAATGCACACACACACTGTACAGACATATTCCCATGCATATTCTGGCTCTAGCGCTCTCTGTCTCACACACATACACCAACACACACATTCACAAACACACACTGCAAGGGCAGGACACACACCCGGGAGAGAGGACCAAGCCCCACTTCTTCTACAGCCCTCACCCTTCCCCCAGGCCCTGGAGCTCAGGTGGTGTTGGGGCAGGGGGCAGGATCTGATTTCCACTGACTCTGCTGGGCACAGGCGTCTCCACCAGCCTGGCCTGCCTCTCCCCTGGCTGGGTCACTGCCCCTCACCATGCCCAGGGACCCGGGCAGGGAACTTGGGCAGGGACTGACTGGGGCAGGGAGTTGTGGTTATGGAGTATCCAGGTCAATAGGAAGAGGGTAGATTCACTAGCGCGACAGGGCCCTGCACTTAGAGAAGTGAGGAGTCAGGACTTCTGCATTCTATCCCCGGCTCTGGGAGAGTAGTGGAGTCTAATGATTAGAGCAGAGTTGGGCTGGGAGCCAGTACTCCTGGGTTCCATTTCCATTCTTGGGGAAACATTGGGTTGAGGATCATAGGGGGAGCTGCACCAGGCACTGGGGCTGGGGAGGTTCTCAGTGTCTCAGGATCCTGCCCTGTGCCTGCTTCCCCCCTTAACTCACTGCCCCACCCAGAATCTCTGGGCCCCTCAGTAGGAGGAGCTTCCCCAGCCCTCCCCAACTGCCTGGTCGGGCTCTATATAAGAGGCCTGGAGGAGGGAAGGAGAATCAGAAACTTCCATCTCAGCCAGCAGCTGGATCCAAGACTCGGGTGAGCTGAGAACAGACCCAGCCAGGAGAGAAATGCAGCAGGAGGGTCACTGAGGATTGACCCCAGGGGGGCTGGGAGCGGAATCCAGCCCTGACCCCATTGCACTCAGGGGGTGATTCCATATTGACCCTGGGACTGAGATCAGAAACTTGGCAAGAGAGTGAGAGGAACTCGGGGGGCCATGTGGAGTCAGGACTCCTGGGTTCTCACCCCGGCTCTGGGAGGGGAGTGGGGTTTAGTAGTCAGAGGAAAGTGGGGCTGGGAATGGGAGTCAGGACAATGGAAACATTACAGACAAAGCAGTGACGCTGACAGTTCAGTTCCTGGCCGGTGGCTGTGCTAGTTGTTTGTCTCCACTGGGTCTAGGAGCCCTGGGGTTCATTCCCTGTTTCTTAGGATGAAGATTTCCAAGGGCCTCTCGGAATCTGCAGGCCAAACCCTGTGGTCTGTCCAAGGAAGTTCGGCATCCCAAAGGGAGCTGAAGACCCCAAGTGGAACTTCTTTCTGCTCAGTTTCCCCACCTGTAACAGGGAGAGAAGAACCCTTTCCTTCCCTGCTTCCTGTGCAGAATGAGCTCTGTCTGCTTTTCCTTCTGTGTCTGGGACACTCTGAGCAGAAAGGGGCCCTGATCTCGATTGGGGTCTGTGCAGCACCCGGCACAACGGGGTCCTGATCTTAGTCGGGGTAATGAGGCTTTTAATGTAGAAAGGGCTGGCAAGAGGGCAGGGGAGGGTTTGGGCCCAGGAGGTTTCCATGGGGGAGGCAGATCCCCACCCCATGCTGTCTTCATCCATCCAGAAGTGTGCTGCTTGCCTGGAGCTAGAATCCAGGATGTGACAAAGTGTCTCCCAAGGCTGATCAAGCCCTTGGACCGCTACCCCTTCCTGTTTCTCCACGTGGGCATCAGCGAAGAATGACCTTGAGCAGGTCACTGCAGACTACATGGCTCTGAGAAGAAGGATAAAGGAGTTTGAGGCACAAGTCATATTCTCGTCCATCCTCCCTGTTGAAGGAAAAGGCCCGAGTAGGGACCATTGAATTGTAGAGGTAAATCTGTGGTTGCCCAGGTGGTGTTGGAGAGAGAGCTTTGGATTCTTCGACCATGGGATGTTGTTCCAGGAAGAAAGATTGCTAGGAAGAGATGGGATCCACCTAATAAGAGAGGGAAGAGCATCTTTGCAGGAAAGCTTGCTCACCTAGAGAGGAGGGCTTTAAACTAGGTTCTCCAGGGGATGGTGACCTAAGCCCTGAGGTAAGTGGGGAAGTGGGAACACGAGGAGGGTGCAACAGGGGAGGCTTCCTGATTCATACTGAGAAAGTAGGTGCCTGTACATGAATGCAAGAAGCCTGGGAAACAAGCAGGAAGAATTGGAAGTCCTGGCACAGTCGTGGAACTATGATGTGATTGGAATAACAGACTTGGTGAGGTAGCTCACATGACTGGAGCCCTGTCGTGGATGGGTGTAAACTGTTCAGGAAGGACAGGTGAGGGAGAAAAGATGGAAGAGTTGCACTGTTCGTAAGGGAGCAGTATGATTGCTCAGAGCTCCCGTGAGAAACTGGAGAAAAGCCTGATGAGAGTTTTTGGCTTAAGTTTAGAGGCGAGAGAAACGAGGGTGGTATCATGGTGGGCATCTGCTATAGATCACCAGACCAGGAGGATTAGGTAGATGAGGCTTTTTTTGAACAACTAACAGAAGTTTCCATATCACAGGCCCTGGTTCTCATGGGGGACTTCAATCACCCTGACATAGAATCATAGAATCACAGAATATCAGGGTTGGAAGGGACATCATGTAGTCCAACCCTCTGCTCAAAGCAGGACCAATCCCCAACTAAATCATCCCAGCCAGGGCTTTGTCAAGCCTGACATTAAAAACCTCAAAGGAAGGAGATTCAACCACCTCCCTAGGTAACCCATTCCAATGCTTCACCACCCTCCTAGTGAAAAAGTTTTTCCACTGAGAACAGTCTAGATCCATCCTCTTTGGAACCCCTTTCAGGGAGTTGAAAGCAGCTATCAAATCCCCCCTCATTCTTCTCTTCTGCAGACTAAACAATCCCAGTTCCCTCAGCCTCTCCTCATAAGTCGTGTTCCAGTCCCCTAATCATTTCTGTTGCCCTCCGCTGGTCTCTTTCCAATTTTTCCACATCCTTCTTGTAGTGTGGTGCCCAAAACTGGACACTGTACTCCAGATGAGGCTTCACCATGGCGAATAGGGAGGAATGATCAAGTCCCTCGATCTGCTGGCAATGCCCGTACTTATACAGCCCAAAATGTCATTGGCCTTCTTGGCAACAAGGGCACACTCTTGACTCATATCCAGCTTCTCGTCCACTATAACCCCTAGGTCCTTTTCTGCAGAACTGCTGCCGAGCCATTCGGACCCTAGTCTGTAGCAGTGCATGGGCTTCTTCCATCCTAAGTGCAGGACTCTGCACTTGTGGTCTATAGCAGATTCCCACCATGACGTCACCCTTGTTGCTCACACTTCTAAACTTAATCCATCTATGAGGCAACCTAGTGACAGGTGATGTGGAAAAAGCTGAAATACTCACTGCTTTTTTTGCCTCGGTCTTCACAGATGAGGTCAGCTCCCAGACTGTTGCACTGGGCAGCACAGTATGGGGAGGAGGTGAGCAGCCCTCAGTGGTGAAAGAACAGGTTAAGGACTATTTAGAAAAGCTGCACATGCACAAGTCCGTGGGGTCAGATGCAATGCCTCCAAGGGTGCTGAGGGAGTTGGCTGATATGATTGCAGAGCCATTGGCCATTATCTTCAAAAACTCGTGGCGATCAGCAGGAGGTCCCAGACGATTTGAAAAAGGCAAATATAGTGCCCATCTTTAAAAAGGGGAAGAAGGTGAATCTGGGGAACTACAGGTTGGTCAGCCTCACCTCAAGTCCCTGGAAAAATCACGGAGCAAGTCCTCAAGGTATCCATGTTGAAGCACTTGGAGGAGAGGAAGATGAGCAGTAACAGTCAACATGGATTCACCAAGGGCAAGTCATCCCTGACCAACCTGATTGCCTTCTAATATGAGGTAACTGGCACTGTGGATATGGGGAAAGTGGTGGATGTGATATATCTTGACTTTAGCAAAGCTTTTGATACAGTCTCCCAAATCTGTACCCTAGAGTTCAGAGTGGGGAAGGAAACTTGATATGGTGGCAGAGCAGTGGGATCAACTTGAAATCATTTTGAGATTTTTTTGAACCAGAAGCACAGGTTTGAAAAGGAAATATTATTTTCCTTTGGGCTGTTGATAAGCAGGTTAAACTGAAAACAGTTAGAGGCGTTTTTTTTATCTGCTTTGGGGCCAGAGCAGAGACAAAAGGGAATTGCCTTTTGTGAGCTGCGGTTTTCTCTATCTAAGGGCAGGATAGTTAACCTTCTGCAGGGAAATTCACAAGTCTTCACAGACCTGAAGTTTTTTTTTTCCTAAGAGCAACTAGAAAGGTTTTCTGCCTATTTGCCTGGAGCCAAAGGTGTTAGGTTTTTTTTTTTTTTTTTTTTGGATTTCTCTGTAGGTTGACAAGTTTCAGAGTAGCAGCCCTGTTAGTCTGTATTCGCAAAAAGAAAAGAGTACTTGTGGCACCTTAGAGACTAACAAATTTTATAGAGCATAAGCTTTCGTGAGCTACAGCTCACTTCATCGGATGCATTTGGTGGAAAAAACAGAGGGGAGATTGATATACACACACAGAGAACATGAAACAATGGGTTTATCATACACACTGTAAGGAGAGAAAAGAAAAGGAGTACTTGTGGCACCTTAGAGACTAACAAATTTATTAGAGCATAAGCTTTCGTGAGCTACTGTAAGGAGAGGTTTCAGAGTAGCAGCCGTGTTAGTCTGTATTCGCAAAAAGAAAAGGAGTACTTGTGGCACCAACATTTGTTAGTCTCTAAGGTGCCACAAGTACTCCTTTTCTTTTTTCTCCTTACAGTGTGTATGATAAACCCATTGTTTCATGTTCTCTGTGTGTGTATATCAATCTCCTCTCTGTTTTTTCCACCAAATGCATCCAATGAAGTGAGCTGTAGCTCACGAAAGCTTATGCTCTAATAAATTTGTTAGTCTCTAAGGTGCCACAAGTACTCCTTTTCTTTCTGTAGGTTGACAATCACTATCAGAGAATATAGGTATCATATTCAGCCCAGCAAAATTTTACAAGCCAAGTTTTTTTTTGTTTTGGTTTTCTGTCTAACTCTCGGGTGTAAAGTTAGTTAAAAACAGAGAGGTTAGGATGACAGACTCCACTGTTCAACAAAAGCTGGAATTAGCCAGATTTGAGGCTGAGGAAAATCAAAAAGAACATGAAAGACAGATAGAACTCCTGCAGACAGAAATGGAGGCAAGGGCCAAAGAACTGGAGGAGAGGAAAGAGAGAGGAAGCATGTGGAGGAGGAGAAGGAAAGAGAAAGGAAGCATGTGGAGGAGAAGAAGGAAAAAGAGAGGAAGCATGCACTAGAGATGGAGAAGGCAAAGGCTCAGCAGAATATACCAACAAACCCTAGCAATCCTTCTCCAGGTAACACTTCCCATCCCAGAAAGTTCCCCACCTACAAGGCAGGCGATAATACTGAGGCCTTCTTAGAAAACTTCAAAAGGGCCTGCCTTGAGTACAGCATCCCTACAGACCAATACATGGTAGACCCTTAGCTGAGGTGGCGGCTGAAATGCCTAAGAGTTGAACCAGTATGAACTGTTTAAAACCAAGGTGAAAGTCAGAATGGGGCTAACCCCCGAGCATTCCTGTCGGCGGTTCAGAGCCCTAAGATGGAAACTAGACGTGTTATTTACCCGACATGCCTACCACATTGTGAAACATTCGGATGCCTGGATATCAGGAGCAAGTGTTAAATCTCCAGAAGATTTGAACTTCCTAATGCAAATGGAGCAATTCTTAGAGGGTGTTCCTGAGGAAATAGAAAGATACATCGTAGATGGGAAGCCCAAAACTGTAATCGAGGTGGGGGAGATTGGAGCCAAATGGGTGGAGGTGGCAGAGAAGAAAAAAACTGGTCGCAGTTGGAGCGGATACCAGAAGGGACAACCTCAGACCACACCCTACTACCAGGGGCTGCCCAAGGCCCCATCTACCCTCCAAGGAACCCTCCAGCCACCTTATCGTCCCGCCACACCATTCTCCAGCAACCCACCTCGCCCCAGTGACCCGTCAGCTGGACGATGTTTTAAATGTAACGAGCCGGGACATGTGAAGGCCAACTGCCCCAAGAACCCCAACAGATTACAGTTCATTGCACTGGAATCACCCCAGAGGTCCTCAGGCCCAGATACCTCCCAGATACCCTTGGAGCGGAGGGAAACTGTGAGTGTGGGCGGGAAGAAGGTCACTGCGTGGAGGGACACCGGAGCACAGGTGTCGACTATCCATGCTTCCTTAGTGGACCCCAATTTAATCAACCCAGAGAGCCAAGTGAAGATTCAACCCTTCAAGTCCAACTCTTTCAATTTGCCTACAGCCAAGTTGCCTGTCCAGTACAAGGGCTGGTCAGAAACATGGACTTTTGCAGTCTATGATGATTATCCCATCCCCATGCTGTTGGGGGAAGACTTGTCCATCACGTGAAGTCATCCAAGAGGGTGGGAATGGTCACCCGCAGCCAGACTAAACCAGCCGTCATGCCTAGTGCTGTTCCGGAAACTTCTACCAGGACACAGTCAGAGGTGATGGACCCAGACCCCAGGCCAATGTCTGCAACAGCAGTAGTGGATCCAGTCCCAGAGATCCAGACAGATCCAGTCCCAGAACCGGAACCGGCGGAACAACCAGCACCAGACCCATTACCAGCACTGAATCCAGTACTTGCAACCCCAACTCCAGAGGGCCCCACCGAACCTGAATCGGCAGCAGCCGATAACCCTGCACAAGAGGCTCAGCCGGAGCCTGAACCCCAACATAGTGCACCAGCGGAGAGCGGTTCACAGTCAACGGAAACAGCCCCATCCCCTACATCGCTTCCAGAGGGACCAAGCCTAGGTCCACAATCCAATGATGTCTCCAGCATCAAGGGAACAGTTCCAGACCGAACAAGAAGTAGATGAAAGCCTCCAGAGAGCTTGGACGGCGGCATGGAGCAACCCATCGCCTCTCAGTTCTTCTAATCGATCCAGATCTGTTGTAGAAAGAGGACTTTTATACAAGGAAACTCTTTCTGGTGGACACCAGGAAGACTGGCATCCTCAGAGACAATTGGTAGTTCCAACTAAGTACCAGGTCAAGCTCTTGAGCTTAGCCCATGATCATCCTAGTGGCCATGCTGGGGTGAACAGGACCAAAGACTGGTTGGGGAGGTCATTCCAATGGGAGGGAATGGGCAAGGATGTTTCTACCTATGTCCGGTCTTGTGAGGTATGCCAAAAAGTGGGAAAACCCCAAGACCAGGTCAAAGCCCCTCTCCAGCCACTCCCCATTATTGAAGTTCCATTTCAGCGAGTAGCTGTAGATATTCTGGGTCGTTTTCCAAAAAAGACACCCAGAGGAAAGCAGTACATACTGACTTTCGTGGATTTTGTCACCCGATGGCCGGAAGCAGTAGCTCTAAGCAACACCAGGGCTAAAAGTGCGTGCCAGGCACTAGCAGACATTTTTGTCAGGGTAGGTTGGCCCTCTGACATCCTCACAGATGCAGGAACTAATTTCCTGGCAGGAACTATGGAAAGCCTTTGGGAAGGCTAACATTCTGGACTTTGTACCCAAACTACAAAACACCCTCCGAACGTCTCTAGCCCTTGCTAAAGAAAACTTACAGGATGCTCAAAAAGAGCAAAAAGCCTGGTATGATAAACATGCTAGAGAGCGTTCCTTCAAAGTAGGAACTTAATAACATAACCAGGTTATGGTCTTAAAGGCGCTCCAGGCCCATGAAATGGAAGTGTTGTGGGAAGGGCCATTCATGGTCCAGGAGTGCCTGGGAGCTGTTAATTACCTCATAGCATTCCCCACCTCCAACCGAAAGCCTAAGGTATACCATATTAATTCTCTAAAGCCCTTTTATTCCAGAGAATTAAAAGTTTGTCAGTTTACAGCCCAGGGAGGAGATGACGCTGAGTGGCCTGAAGGTGTCTACTACGAAGGGAAAAGTGCTGGTGGCGTGGAATAGGTGAACCTCTCCATGACCCTCGGGCGTATGCAGCGACAGCAGATCCAGGAGCTGTGCACTAGCTATGCGCCGATGTTCTTAGCCACCCCAGGACTGACTGATCGGGTATACCACTCCATTGACACAGGTAATGCTCACCCAATTAAAGTCCAACCTTACTGGGTGTCTCCTCAAGCTAAAACTGCTATAGAACGGGAGATCCAGATTATGTTATAGATGGGTGTAATCCGCCCCTCTGGCAGTGCATGGGCATCTCCAGTGGTTCTAGTTCCCAAACCAGATGGGGAGATACGTTTTTGCATGGACTACCATAAGCTAAATGCTGTAACTCGCCCAGACAACTATCCAATGCCACGCACAGATGAACTATTAGAGAAACTGGGACGGGCCCAGTTCATCTCTACCTTGGACTTAACCAAGGGGTACTGACAGGTACCGCTAGATGAATCCACCAAGGAAAGGTCAGCCTTCACCACACGTCGGGCTGTATGAATTTAATGTACTCCCTTTTGGGCTGCAGAATGCACCCGCCACCTTCCAAAGACTTGTATATGGTCTCCTAGCGGGATTAGGAGAATATGCAGTCGCCGACCTTGACGATGTGGCCATATTTTCGGATTCCTGGGCAGAACTCCTGGGACATCTACAAAAAGTCTTTGAGCGCATAAGGGAGACAGGAGTAACTGTTAAGGCTAAGAAGTGTCAATTAGGCCTAAACAGAGTGGGTCAAGGAACTATCAACCGCCTACAGGCCAAAGTGGATGCTATCCAAAAGTGGCCTGTCCCAAAGTCAAAGAAACAGGTTCAATCCTTCTTAGGCTTGGCCGGTTATTACAGATGATTTGTATCGCAATACAGCCAAATCACCACCCCACTGACAGACCTAACCAAAAAGAAACGGCCAAATGCCGTTCAGTGGACCGAAGAGTGTCAGAAGGCCTTTAACCAACTTAAAGCGACACTCATGTCTGACCCTGTACTAAGGGACCTAGTAACCACAGATGCGTCCGAGCATGGTGTGGGAGCAGTTTTAATACAGGAAGGACTGGATCAAGAATTTCACCCTGTAGTGTTTCTCAGCAAAAAACTGTCGGAGAGGGAAAGCAACTGGTCAGTCAGTGAAAAAGAATGTTACGCCATCATGTACACTCTGAAAAAGCTACACCCATATGTTTGGGGACGGCGTTTCCACCTGCAAACCGACCATGCTGCGCTACAGTGGCTTCATACCGCCACAGGAAATAGCAAAAACCTTATTCGGTGGAGTTTAGCTCTCCAAGATTTTGATTTCGACATCCAACACATCTCAGGAGCTTCTAACAAAGTGGCTGATGCACTCTCCCGTGAAAGTTTCCCAGAATCAACTGGTTAAAATCGTCCTTGAGATGTGGAAAATATTGTTAGTCTTTATATACTTGGTAGTATATTTAGAGGTGCATGTGTCTTATTAACTCTGTTTTTTCCTAGAGCTCCAGGAAGAAATTCCAGCCAGCATTTCACCCTAGCTGTGATTTGGGGGAGCCTGTCATAAATATAAAGGGAAAGTTAAACACCTTTAAAATCCCTCCTGGCCAGAGGAAAAATCCTTTCACCTGTAAAGGGTTAAGAAGTTAGGATAACCTCACTGGCACCTGACCAAAATGACCAATGAGGAGACAAGATACTTTCAAAGCCACAGGGAGGGAAAAACAAAGGGTCTGTCTGTCTGTGTGATGCTTTTGCCTGGGACAGAACAGGAATGGAATCTTAGAACTTAGTAAGTAATCTAGCTAGATATGCGATAGATTATGATTTCTTTAAATGTCTGAGAAATTAGACTGTGTGGAATAGAATGAATATTGTTGCCTTTGTGTCTTTCTTGTAACTTAAGGTTTTGCCTAGAGGGATTCTCTATATTTTGAATCTAATTACATTGTAATCTAATTACACTGTAATTTACCATCCTGATTTTACAGAGGTGATTCTTTTTACCTTTTCTTATATTAAAATTCTTCTTGTAAGAAATTGAATGCTTTTTTCGTTGTTCTTAAGAGCCAAGGGTTTAGGTCTGTGGTCACCTATGCAAATTGGTGAGGATTTTTATCAAGCCTTCCCCAGGCAGGGGGGTGCAAGGTTTTGGTGAGGATTTTGTGGGGAAAGACGTTTCCAAACAATGCTTTCTCAAAACTAAACCCAGACATTTGGTGGTGGCTGTGGAAGTCCAAGGGCAAAAGGTAAAATAGTTTGTACCTTGGGGAAGTTTTAACTTAAACTGGTACAAGTAAGCTTAGGAGGTTTTCATGCAGGTCCCCACATCTGTACCCTAGAGTTCAGAGTGGGGAAGGAACCTTGACAAAGGCTAATGGCATATTTTGGGTTGCATTAGTAGGAGCATTGCCAGCAGATCAAGTGAAGTGATTATTCCCCTCTATTCGGCACTGGTGAGGCCACATCTGGAGTATTGCATCCAGTTTTGGACCTCCCACTACAGAAAGGATGTGGACAAATTGGAGAGAGTCCAGCGGAGGGCAATGAAAATGATCAGGGGCTGGGGCACATGACTTATGAGGAGAGGCTGAGGCAACTGATCTTATTTAGTCTGTAGATGAGAATAATGAGGGGGGATTTGATAGCTGCTTTCCACTAACTGAAAGGGGGTTCCAAAGAGGATGGATCTAGACTGTTCTCAGTGGTAGCAGATGACAGAACAAGGAGCAATGGTCTAGGTTGGATATTAGGAAAAACTTTTTCACTAGGAGGATGGTGAAGCACTAGAATGGGTTACCTCGAGAGGTGGTGGAATCGCCATCCCTAGCAAATTTTAAGGCCTGGCTTGACAAAGTCCTGGCTGGGATGACTTAGTTGGGGTTGGTCCTGCTTTGAGCAGGGGGTTGGACTAGATGACCTCCTGAGGTCTCTTCCAACCCTAATCTTCTATGATTCTATGATCTCCCCCATCTCCCCACTTCAGGTCGATCCAGCGAAAGACACGGCCATGGCCCTGAGGGGACCCTGCCCTTTCCTCCTCCTGACCCTCATCCTGCTGGCTGCCAGCCTGGCCCAGCTCAGACCACCCGACAGCTACCAGCATTTTGTGAGACAGCACATTGATTTCACCAGGACCAGACCCCCACAATAGTATGTTCTACTGCCTCTTCATGATGCGGTGCCGGAACCTGTCCCACCGTAGCTGTGTACCCACCCACAATTTCATCCATGCCCCTGCCAGCCGGGTCCGAGCCATCTGCACCACCAATAAAACCAATGTGACAGCAATGCAGCCTATCCCCTCACCATGTGTGTGGTGCTGCCCAGCCTCTGCCCAGGGCTCTGTATCTTTCCCTGTATCTATAGGGAAATACCCCAGACGTCCCGCAGGATCTGTGTGGCCTATAACCAGCAGCAGCAACCTGTGTGCTTCATCAGAGTCCTCTAGAGGTCAGGCACTGGCTATGGGTTGGGAGCAGAGGGATTTCTCACACTGGGTGCCCAGTTCCCATCCACACGAGTGAAAATCCAGGCAGACAGCCCCTGCAACTGGCACTGAGACCCTTAGCCTGAGTCCAATGCCTGCCTTACTGGCTGCCTATTAATCGGTACTGCTTCCCCTCCCACCCCTCACCCATCGGGTACTGGGGGCAGATTATGGGGAGAAGATTGTTCCAGGCTGGAAGCTGTTCCTGAGTTTTGTTTCCTTGCTGCTTCCTGAAATAAAACACTTTCCTGCCAATGCAGAATGAGTCGGTGTGTTTGGAGAGCTGGGGGCATTTTAGGGCTCTCCATAGGGCCTATTTGCATTGATGAGCCTGACACTGAGTCATGTGGTGTGAAGTCACAAGGAAAAACTCCAGGAAGAAACAAAACCCGTAGGGTGAGGGGTGTCCTGTTTTGGATATGGACCGTGGGGTCAGGGGGTGACACGGGAAGGACTGAGACACACTCTGATCCTTCGCTGAGGAGACAAACCTCAGCTTGGCCTGTCTCGGAAAGGCAGTTCCCAGCCAGCCTGGCTGGACATCACTGCAAAGGCTGTGGGTGGGCAAACCTCCTTAGCTAGGAACATGCCCTTTAGCTTGCTCTGGGCTCTACCATGCAGGCTCTGCACCCAGTGGGCATCCTGCCCTGACATTTCCTATTGCCTCCCCCAGCTCTTACGCACCTTGAGTGGAAAATTTTCCTGCCTATGGACAGATATCCACAGCCCCGTCCCTTCACCGACTTCCCCAGCCTCAGCCCATTGGCCCTGGGGTTGTAAAAGTTTCCCCTGGGTATGCAGGGTTTCCTCCACACACCCCCCGTCCCGGGGAGAGCAGCCTGCCCTAGACCACAGGCAGGGATCCAGCAAAGTCCCAATCACCAACCGACGCCCGGCAAGCCAGCGGGGCTGGGCATTGCAGGATGGGCCCTTGGGCCTTGCTCCCTGCCCGGGAAGGGCTGGGTCCTGTCCAGGCTGACAGGATTGGGAGCAGCCCCATGAGGACCAGTTCTGGGCCTTCCCCGGGATTGTGGAGGTGCCAATGCCCCAAACCCGTAAACACCGGGGGACACTGCAGGATGAATGTGACAGAAGCCGGCACAGAGGGGCCTGGCAGGGCCCCATAGCCAATGCCAGTGGAGAGGGGTGGCTGGGAACTGGCCACTGAAGCCAGCCCTTCCCTGGTTGTTAGCTGCAGGGTCCAGGCTGGTCAGGGGAAAGACAGAGAAGAAACAGAGTATCAGACTGGACAGTGTATCCAGCCACCCCATCCCGTGCTGGATCCTCCTTGACCAAGCCAGCCCAACCTGCCCCAGATCCCCTGGGGATCAGCCAGCCTAGCCTGTCCCAGATCCCCCGCTCTGCCCAGCCAGCCCGGCCTGCCCCAGATCCCCCCCCTCTGCCCAGTCAGCCCGGCCTGCTCTACTCCAGCAGGACATATCAGGGGATCAGATGGTGACACCATCAGCTGGTGAGAAAGCCCCAGATCAACCAGACACAGGGACAAATGCACCCCTGGGCACAGAGTGACACAAACAGGCTGACAACACACACACAGAGATACACAATTTATTTCAGTTCAGTGACACTGCACATGCATGGCAGTTGGGCAGAGGATACCCCGGCCCGGAGGAGAGCCAGCTTCAGCTGGGGCGTCACAGGCAGCCAGTGGCCATCTAGACATGGCTACACATTGTGCTGTTTGACAGAGTGGAGCTCACCGAATGGCCCCAAGTTGGGCATTTTTCCATCTGATCCCCCATCTCTTGAGGGTCTTCGATGGAATTTTTTTCCCTCCTAAAGTCAGACACCCCCCAGCCCCATCCCTTTGCTGATTTCCCCAGCTTCAGGGACTTGACCCCAGGGTGTGAAAACTTCTCCTGTGTGTGGAGGATCTTCCCACCTGTCACAGTGGCAGCAGCCTGCCCCAGACCACAAGGGCGAGAGGGGATCGTATCTGATGCCTGTGACATCTCAACCACCAACTAACCCCCAGTGTGCCAGCGGGGCTGGGCAGTGCGAGATGGACCTTTGGGCTTCACTCCCTGCCCAGGGGCCAGTCCAGGCTGATGGAGTCATGGGCAACCACATTAGGGCCAGATCTGGGCCTGCCCCAGGACTGTGGGGCTTCAAAGCCCTGAGCCTGTGAGCACCGGGGGACACTGCAGGGTGAATGGGACAGAAGCCGGCATAGAAGGGCCTGGCAGGGCACCCATAGATAGGTACTGAGACTAGGGGTGCTGGGTATACTTTCACACACCCTGGCTTGAAGCGATTTCCATTATATACAGGGTTTACAGTTTGCTTCAATGGCTCTCAGCACCCCCAATATAAAAATTGTTCCAGCACCCCCACCCCCATAGTCAGTGCCAGTGCAGAGGGGTGGCTGGAAACCTCCTGCTAGAGCCTGCCCCTCCCCTGTCATTATCTGCAGGGTTTGGGCTGGTCAGGAGGAAAAGACAGAGAAGAAACTGAGCATCACACTGGGCAGGTTATCCAGCCAGCGCAGCCTGCCCTGGATCCCCCTGGGCGCACCCAGCCTGGCCTGCCCCAGTTCCTCCTGGGCTCAGCCAGCCCAGCCTGCCCTAGATCCCCCAGGCTTAGCCAGGCCAATCAGTCCCAGATCCCCCTCAGCCCAGGCAGCCCGGCCTGACACAGATCCCCCTAGGCCCAGCCAACCCTGCCTCCCTTGAATCCCCCTTGGCCCAGCCACCTGGGCCCGTCCCATATCCCCCTTGGCTCAGCGACCCCAGCCTCCCCCGGATCCCCCTTGGCCCAGGCAGCTTCAGATAGGGTTGCCGATTCTATCTGAAGCTATTCCAGGAGATTTTTTTCCCCAACATAATGTAATGTAATGTTCTTATAATATCCTATTAATATTTCCCATATTGTTTTCAATAGTCACCGGGAGTTCGATTCCGGGAGACTCCAAGCCAATCCTGGAAGGTTGGCAACCCTAGCCCCAGATCCCCCTGGATCCAGCCTGCCCTGGATCCCCCTGGGCCCAGCCAGGCCATCCTGCCCCAGATCCCCTAGGCCCAGCCAGCACTGGATCTCCCCTAGGCACAGCCAGCCTGGCCTCCCCTACTACAACAGGACATGCCAGGGGATCAGACGGCAACAAGGTTGGATGGTGAGAAAGCCCCAGATCAGCCAAACACAGGGACAAATGCACCCTGGGCCCAGAGTGAAACAAACATGCTGACAACACCCCCCCCCCAACACACGCAATTTATTTCAGTTCAGTGACACTGCACAGGCTTGGCAGTCGGGCAGAGGATATCCTGGCTTGGAGGAGAACCAGCCCCAGGAGGGGTGTCGCAGGCAGCCAGGGGGTATCCAGGATGTGGCTACACACTGTGTTGTGGGCTGTGTCTGGTATCAGCTCCATAACACTCCCCTGGCACTGCAAACTCTACAGAGTTTGTTACACACCCAGAGACACTCCCATGCACAGACACAAACACTCATGCACACCCATTGTGACATTATATACCTTGGGGGAGCGTTCTGTAACCCCCATATTCCTCATTTTTATGTAATCGTGATCTTACATATAAAGCAGGCCTTGTAAGGTATCAGGGGAAAGGTTATGATCTGCGGAAAGTCATTTCTCTATCCATAGATGTCTATCATTAAAGCATATGAAGTTATGAGAATTGTGTAGTATGGTTGTCACTAAAACATGCTGTAAATTGGGAGAATCAGCCAGATATTAGCTCCCCAGAGGCAACAGCAATGAAAGTAACCAACACCCGGGTGGGGTGTCAAACAGCCTTCAACAGCCATTATCCAGCAAGGGAGCTACAATGCAAAGATTCACCTGCATGAGGCCACACCAGGGGAATTGCCCAACCTTTCTTGGAGAGACTCAGTAATGCTTACCTGACTCTGAAGGAGGAGAAGGGGCAAAGACAATGGGGAGGAAAGGACATGATAAAAGGGAGAGACGTTTGTCATGCTCTTCCTCTCTCTTCCACCTACATCTACAGACACCACCACCACCAAGCGACTGAAGCGCTGATCAAAGGGGAGAGCCTGACTGAAAAGTAACCAGCCAGCCTGTGGTGAGAAGCATCTAAGTTTGTAAGGAAATTGAAAGTGTTAAGATCAACTTAGAATGCATTTTGCTTTTATTTAATTTGACCACATCTAACTTGTTATGCTTTGACTTATAATCACTTAAAATCTATCTTTATAGCCAATAAAAGTGTTTATTTATTCTACCTGAAGCAGTGCGTTTGGTTTGAAGCATGTCAGAGGCTCCCCTTGGGATAAGCCTGGTACATATCAATTTCTTTGTTAAATTGATGAACTTATATAAGCTTGCAGCGTCCAATGGGCATAACTGGACACTGCAAGACGAAGGTTCCTAGGGTTTTGTCTGGGACCGGAGATACTGGCTAATGTCATTCACTTGCAAATAGCTGGGAGCAGCTTACATGCCAGAGGCTATGTGTGAACAGCCCAGTAGTGGGAGTTCTCACAGCAAAGCAGGGTAAGGCTGGCTCCCAGAGTCAAGGACTGGAGTGACCTAGCAGATTCCCCATCCAGACAACACCAGAGGGGAATGTCACACCTCTACATACTGCTCACACATACATACAAACACACAGACACATATACATTGGTCATACTCTGCCCACATACACACTGCTAACACACACTCATGAGCACTGCTCAGGTACACACACTCCTGCACACTGTTCACATACAAACACACACACTGCAGGACACAGACCCAGGAGAAAGGACGTCAAGTTGCAATAAGTCCGTGCCCCCCCCCCGCCCCCATACCCTGTCCAGCCCTTGCACTTCCCCCTGGCCTTGGGGCTCAGGTGCAGCTGAGGGACAGGGAGGACTGTGATCCAAGAATATGCTGGGCACTGCCAGGCCTGCCCCTCCTCTGGCTGGAGGATGCCCAGGGACTTGATCAGGGAACCTGGGCAGGGACTGGCTGGGAGTTGTGGTTATGGGGTACCGAGGCACCCAGGTTAAACCTGTAATAGGGTAGATTCACTGGGGCACCTGGGTCAGGACTCCTGGGTTCGAACCTGACTCTGATAGGGGAGTGGGGTCTCTTGGGTTAAAGCTTGAGGGTGCTGTGATTTAGAACTCCTGGGTTCCATTCCCATCCTGGGAGAAACACTGGGCTGAGGATCACAGGGGCAATGAACCAGGCACTAGGGCTGTGGGGTTCTCAGTGTCTCAGGACCCTGCCCTGTGCCTGCATCTCTGGGAGCCTCAGTGGGAGGAGCTGCCCCACTCCAACCTCAATCCTAATCCCAACCCCAATCCCAATCCCGATCCCCTGGCCAGGTTCCTTCTGGAGGAGGGGAAGGAGAATCAGAAACTTTCAGCTCAGCTGGGAGCTGAATCCATCTCTGATCGGAGCCCCAAGACTTGGGTGAGCTGAGAACAGACCCAGTCGGTAGGAAATGCAGAGGGAGGGTCACTGCGGATTGACCCCAGGGTCCTGACCCCATTGCACTCGGAGTGATTCCGTATTGACCCTGGGGACTGAGATAAGAAACTTGGCAAGAGAGAGAATGGAACATGGGGGCACATGTGGAGTCAGGGTTCTGGGGATCTTGCCCGAGTTCTGAGAGGGGAGTGAGATCTAGTGGTCAGAGGAAGGGGGATATGGTAGTCAGGACACTGGACACATTACAGACAAAGCAGAAACACTTACAGTTCAGTTCGTGGCCAGCTGCTCTGCTAGTCGTGTGTCTCCATGGGGCCTAGGAGACCTGGGGTTCATTCCCTGTTATTTAGGATGTGAATACCAAGCCCCCTTTCCCCGGAGTCTGCAGGCCAACTCTGGGATGTGTCCATGGGAGTTGGGCCCCCCAGAGGGAGCTGAAGACCCCAACTGGAACTTCTCTCTGCTCTGTTTCTCCACCTGTAATGGGGGAAGAAGAACCCTTTCCTTCCCTGCTTCCTGCGCAGCGTGAGCTCTGCCTGCATTTCACTCTGTGTCTGGGACACTCCAAGCAGAAAGGGGCCCTGATCTCAGTGGGGGTCTGGGCATCGCCTGGCACAATGAGACCCTGATCTCGGTTGGGGTCTGTGCAGTGACAGGGACAATGGGGGCCCTGACCTCGATTGGGGTAATGAGGCTTTAGGGGTAGAATGGGCTGGCAGGGGGAGGCTTTGGGCCCAGGAGGTTCCATGGAGGAGCCAGATCCCCACCCCATGTTGTCTCCATCAGTCTTCTCTCTCTCCCCACTGCAGGTCAATCCAGTGACAGACATGACCATGGCCCCAAGGGGACCCCACCCCTTGCTCTTCCTGACCCTGGTCCTGCTGGCCGTCTGCCTGGCCCAGCTCAGCGAAGGCGCCACCTACCCACAGTTCCTGACCCGACAGGTCGACTTCCCCAAGACCAGCGCTGCCAACGACCGGCTCTACTGCAACTGCATAATGCCACGCCGGGGCCTGAACTGCCCTGTCTGCAAACCCACCAACACCTTCATCCACGCCCCCACCGGCCAGGTCCGAGCCATCTGCAGCGCGCAGGGAGGTGCCACGGATGCAACCTCTGCGACAGTAACTCACACTTCCATCTTACCACCTGCCGAGTGGTGCCCGGCTCCCTCCTGGGGTGCTGTATCTACAGGGCCTGAGTCCAGACCCGCAGGATCCTCCTGGGCTGTAACTGGCAGCAGAAACCCATGCACTTTGACAGAGTCCTTAGACCCCAGGCACTGGCCATCAGCTGGGAGCAGGGAATCCTCTGTTTCCCCACTTTCTCTGCTGGGGGCTCTCCTACCCCATCCCTGTCTCTGCCCCTCCTCAGGCAATGTCTCCCACAAAGACATCCAGCATCTCCCCTTATCCCACAGGCTGGCAGCTTTGGGCCTGCGGGGGAATTTCCCACGCTGTGTGCCCAGTCCCCATCCACACGAGTGAAAATCCGGGCAGCCACCCCCCAGCTGGCACTAAGACCCTGAGCCCAGCGCCCACCTCACTGGATGCCCAGCCGCCCCTCCCACTCCTCACCCATTGGGCATCGGGGGCATGTTGTGAGGAGAAGATTGTCTCAGGAGGGGCCCTAGAAGCTCTCACTGAGTTTTGTTTCCGTGCTGCTTCTTGCAATAAAACACTTTCCTGCCAATGCAGAACAAGTTGGTGTGTTTGGGGGGATGGGGGCATTTTAGGGATCTCAATGGGGCCTATTGCCTTGCTGAGCCTGCTGATGAACCATGGGATGTGAAGTCACAAGGAAAATCTCCCAAGAAAAACAAATCCTGCAGGGGGAGGGGTGTCCTGTTTAGGGTACGGAGAATGGCGTCAGGGGGTGTCACAAGGGGACAAACCTCAGCTTGGCCTGTCTTTGGAAGGAGGCTCCCAGCCAGCCTGACTGGACAGCGCTGCAAAGGCGGCAGGTGGGCAAACTTCATCAGCCAGGATAGGAACATGTCCTCTTAGCGCGCTCTCAGCTCTATCAGGCGGGCTCTGGGTTTAGTTCCCATGTAGCCATTTGTTTCCAGT
Organism: Dermochelys coriacea; assembly: GCF_009764565.3. Classification (NCBI taxonomy): domain Eukaryota; kingdom Metazoa; phylum Chordata; order Testudines; family Dermochelyidae; genus Dermochelys; species Dermochelys coriacea. Next base: position 35,318,348 of record NC_050080.1, read on the forward strand.
ATTTTTCCTTGAGACTCCACCAATCGCTGTGAAATAAACTTCCCCTGGATTTCAGTGTAACCCACGCTAGTGCTGTGCACCTGGGGCAGGAGGGTGGGGGGGCAGTGACCAGCAGGCTGGCCAACAGGAGGCGGGGGGGCAAGGGGTGCAATTGCCCGGGAGGGCCACAGGGCTCCTAAGCGCATGTGGGATGGTACCAGCAGCAGTGAAGGCAGTCAGGCAAGCATGTGGAAGCCCTGGCCATGCCGGAAGAGTGCGCCCAACCGCACAGTCTACGGGCATGATGCATCTGTGGCTTTGATGATTTCAGGCAGTTCAGTATATCACTATCGATAAGATTGGTCTCTGTCCGGGGAGAGATAGCTCAGTGGTTTGAGCGTTGGCCTGCTAAACCCAGGGTAGTGAGTTCAGTCCTTGAGGGGGCTATTTAGGGATATGAGGCAAAAATCAGTTGGATGATTTAATTGGGGATTGGTCCTGCTTTGAGCAGGGGGTTGAACTAGATGATCTCCTGAGGTCCCTTTCAACCCTGATATTCTTTGATTCTATGACAGCAGCTTTGCGGCCAGGGCCAAGGCACCTCTCCTCCCTGGCGGCAGGAGCCCTGGGGCCAGGGGAGAGGCCCGCGGCAGCCCTGCATGCCCCAACTTGCTCCGCTCCTCTCCCCAGTCCCCGCCCACCTCCGACCTCTCTCCTCTCCAGTCCCCTGTGACTACGCTCCTGTGCGGCCCTCGGCTGTGCAGCTTAGAGGGAACTTAGCTGGAGGGTCCCAGCTGAAGTGAAGCCAGGACCCAGGGGCTGAGCCTATCACTTTGCAGTGTAGACGCAGCCCCGCTTGACTCCGGTCCTGGGAGTCAGCTGGAAGTATCCCACAATTCCACAGGACAACTTCCTTACTCCTCTCACAGCCACAGCTCAGGTCAGCGTGGACCCGTTCTCTTCTGACCATGTGCACTATCAGAGAGCTGCCTGGGTTGGCAGCAGAGAACGAACCCAGCAAGCCTTTTGCAAAGCCAGCTGCTTCCTGCTCACAGTCAGGGCAGGCAGAAAAGTTTTCCCAAGGGCCCTAGGGCTAGAGCGGCCATATTGTGAGGTGCTAGTGGGTCTGCAGGCTGCAGTGTGGATGCCAGATCCCCAGGTTTGAGCCTGGGTTAGAAAAGCCCTTGGGTTAAAATACCACATAGATGCCCAAGCTCAAGGTTCCCAACATGGCTCGGCTGAGTGGAGTCCCACTAACCCTGGGCTTACACTGCAGTGTAGACGTACCCTTAGGAGCAAGGGAAGTTTGGCAGCATAATCCATGGGATTGGCGAGCATTCAAAACACTCTAAACCCCACCCACCTGGACAGAGCGCCTGGACGTTTGGCGTGGCACATCGGTGTCTGGGGCATTGCCAGGGTCACTCAGGCAGGGGGATCCCTTCCAAAACGCTCTGCTTTACATGAACGACTAGCAGACTGTCTTGAAAATGGCTGGGTCATGGCTGGGATGAAGAGAAACTAGGGGAAGGGGGGGAAAAGCTAGGGTGATGCCACTACCATGAGGCCATTTAAATGTTGTGAGCTGTAGCTCACGAAAGCTTATGCTCTAATAAATTTGTTAGTCTCTAAGGTGCCACAAGTACTCCTTTTCTTTATGTGATAGAGTGACACTGGCACCCTCTAGTGGCCGCAGCCTTCGGCAAGGACGAGCCCTGAAATCACTGCAGCTGAGGTGAGTCGCCCAAAGGGGGTCCATGCCATGCTGGTCTCACATTCCCATCTGACACCCACCTCCCATTTTCTCCCCTCCAGCCAACAATGAAGAAAAGGATGGGTCCAGGCCTCCTGCTGCTGATTTTCCTCTTGCTGGCCTACATGGCCATGGCCAGGAGAGAGACGCTGTACGAGAAGTTCCAATGGCAGCATGTCGACACCTCCAGGAGCTGGGATCATGACTCCAACCGCTACTGCAACCTCATGATGCCGCGGAGGAACATGACGGAGTCCAGCTGCAAAGAGCTCAACAGCTTCGTCCACGGGGTGCTGGCGGGGGTAGTTGCCATCTGTGGCTCAGAGGGGACATGGCATCATGGGAACTTTTACTACAGCAACTCGCCCTTCCCGGATCACAGACTGCCAGACCACAGGGGCATCCTGCTGGCCCCGCTGCATTTACAGGGGAGTCATGAGCCATAACAGAATTTGTGTCACCTGCACAAATAGTAGCCTGTGCACTATGCCCTGCCATCGGTATGCAGCGGCCCGTGAGCCGTGGGGCAGACATGAAGTCCTGCAGCTTCTCTGGGTTTTGGCAATGCTGGCAGCCCTGCACGCCCATAGCTGCAGGACGCTGTCCCCATCCTCCTCCCCAAATGAGTATTTGGGCACCGCACTGGGGACAGCAACAAAGGCTGTTATTCCTTTTTCTATGGCAAATTATAGCTGCCCCTTTCCCTCCCCCACCCTCTGCTCCCTCTAGTGCCCATTATATAATATGGGCACCTTTTCCCCATCCTTTATCCATGGAGGGGAGGCGGGGGGGTGTGTCAAAGTGCAGTGGAGATGTTACCAGCCTGAGCCCTGGATGCTGTTTTCTCTTGCTTCTTCCTGCGATAAAATACTTTTTGCAAGTGCAGAATGGCTGGGGTTTGTGGGGGATTTGCTATAGGAAAGACAGCTCTCCCTATTTCCAGTGCTTCAGAAGCAGCCAACAAACATGACTGTCTTGCTCAAACGGGGCAGGGAATGGGACATGGGGCCTTTCTTCTCTAGGGGGTGCTGGTTCCAGACAATTTTCCTTTCCCATGCGACGCCAGGTGGGAGACAGCCCATGGGAAAAGCTGGGTGTGAAAATCTCCCGACATGGTGCAAATCCCCTTGGGTTTGATGTTGCATATAAAATACACCCGATACACAAGGACAAACCAAAGCACCGGTGCCCAGGCAGGGCTGCAGCATGTGGAGACACCATCAGTCCTGGGAGAGGGACGCAGAGCTGGGAATTTTATGGCAAGCCACCAAACGGCCTATGAAAGATGTGAACGCCTGATCCCGCACTTCACAAGCCCAGGGCAGGAACTCCTGGGCCTCAGGATTAAGTGTGTTGTTTTTCCTCATTAAACCCCTTTTCCTTCCCCCCCCCCCCACACATCTACTCCACCTTTCCACTGGGGTTCTGGGGAGGCTCCTGGCCGGGCCTGGTGGGGCTGCTCCAGATGGAGGGCCCTGAAAATAGGATCCCGCAGCAGCCAGCCCCCCCCACAGACTAGCCTCCTGGTCCAGATGTGTCAATTCCCAGATGGGTTTGGGGAGGATGAGACAAGGAATTCATGGCCCGGGTCCCCAAAGCACGGGGCTCCTGGCAGAATTTGAACCCACAATGGTGGAAAAGTGCTACCCCAGAAAGTGCTACCAAATCTCCCCCCCACCCCAATGAGGTGTCTCTCTCATTCCTCTCTTAGGGGAGCTGGCATTTGGGCAGACAGACGTCTGGTGGTCCCTCCTGTCCAATGACAGGCACAATTGAGCTCTGTCAGATGTAGGTTAATTTCCTCCCATGACAGTAAACAATTAGAGCTCACGGCTGCTTTTAACCAGGATTTGAACCCATGACCATGCACACAGTAAACAACGTGCACAGCCCCGGACTTGGGCGCTCCCTGTGCCCAGCTAGATGGCTCTGTCCTAACCCGCTCATGGCCTCTCCTGGTACCAGAGGCGTTTCCTGTACCAAGCAGCCACAACCTTGCAATGGAGATATGCCGTTGGTCTCTGTTCCTAGCTGCATGGCTTTACATTTAACTGGATCCAAACACACATTGCTTGCTTAGGCCCAGTTTACCAACCAATCCACATTGTCTTCTAGCAGTGACCCCCGCCCCTTGTTATTTACCATCCCCCGTCTTTGCTGCAAACTTGATCTGTTTTTTCCAGTCCGTTGATACAACCAGTCAATAGCCCAGGAGATCCACCTGGCCAAAGGGGGCCCAACCTGGCAAGAGCCAAGGGCCGAACCCTGACACGGTCTTGGGGAGAGGAGGAAAAATGAGGCCCCTGGAGCTGGGCATCGTCACTCACCACAATGGGGGCCCTGATCTCAGTCGGGGTCTGTGCAGCGCCAGGCACAATGGGGGCCCTGATATCAGTTGGGTTCTGTGTAGCGCCTGGCACAATGGGGCCCTGATATCAGTTGGGTTCTGTGTAGCGCCTGGCACAATGGGGCCCTGATCTCAGTCGGGGTCTGGAAAGTGCCTGGCACAATGAGCCCCTGATCTCGGTTGGGGTCTGTGCAGCTGTGACCCTTAGCGCCCCTGCATGCCACCTGGCAGAAGTCCTTCTTGTCTGTAACTCCTCTGAGGACCAACACACTCACTGCCCCTAACAGGGTGCAGTCATAGTATTTCTCTGCAAGGTGTAACAAAGGAAAGCTGATGACACACTGCTCAGTAACACCATGGCCTGACATAGGCACAAACAGTGCACAGAGTTATGTGTCTCTGCCACACAGATGGTCCTCACACGTGTTTCAAGGACAGACTTAATCTGCACGTTCATCCTGACACAGGAATGGGGCTTTACCACTCTGACTAAGGCCAGAGACTTGGGAAGTTACAGGTGTCTGAGTCAACAGGAAAAGCCAGCTGAGAGCCGGATGAGGGAGCCGGGAGTGTGTCGGCTGATTGGAGAACAGTCAGTGGGGCAGAGACCTTTACCTAGGGGTGCCTGTCTAAGGACAACTGGACTATAAGGCAAAGGGGAGAGATCCCCTTTGTGCCCATCACTCCAAGGGGCTGGCTCTGGCCATACAGTGGATCCCCTGCCATGTGGGACTGTGAGGCTGAAAAGTTGCTTTGGGTCAGTGTGACCTGCCTCAGGAGGGGAAATCCGGAGCACTGAAGACTCATGTCCCCTTTTACCTGTCTCTGCTTGGGATGCCGGCAGGCCACAGGGAGCAGCTTCTTCGCGTCTATGCATTAGGCAGTCCTGAGCCAAAGTTTCAGGTTCAGGAGCCTGCCTGCAGCGCCACAGCTGGCCACTGTCCCCCCAGCCTTGGTTAACTCTTCCCAGCCCCGATTTTCCCCAGATGGTGTGTTCTGCAACGTCCGGCCCTCTCCTGGGCAGCTCAGATATTGAAGATCCATTGCCTTCCCCAACCCCCGGGAGGGTCAAACCAAGTCTATTCTTTTAACTGGAGTTATCAAATGGTTCACATGAAACACAGCACTGGATGGGTTCAGATTAAAGATAAAGCAAGTTGATTTACAGATGCAGTGAGAGCTTTCAAGTGAGTTCGAGCATCGGGCATGAAAGTCAGGAAAGACAAGAGAAATTAAGATAAAACGCTTCCCCGCAGCAAAAACTTAACAAGCTAGACTTGGTTGAAGGGAAAATCCTTCCCACATGGTCCCAGCAACCTGGCGAACCAGATTCTCAGATCAGGATCAACTCCCAAAGCCAAAAAGCTGGTCCCTTTAGCTTCTTAGGGGACTGAGAGATGATCTGGGGTGTTTTTGCCCCTCGCTTTAATAGTTCGGTCACCCTCTGAAATGCAGTTTCTGGATAGTTAACCCTCGTAAAGGTCATTCCCACTGTGAGGATGGAGACATGGGGTCTCATGGGGACAGAGCCCCCCTACCTTGGCAAAGACAGGCCATTTGACAGGTGAGGGCCTATCAACTTTTGCTGACTCCTGACCAGAGGCGTCAGCTTGTGCTTTGTCTATGAGAACCCAGTTTAGCCTGCCCCTGGACTCACCTTGCAAACACGTTGCAATCATAATCTCACCTCATGTTCATAACTCTGGCTATGCATTTCGTGCACACATTCCACATGAATATTACCCATCAGGCTGTCATTACTCTTTAAATGCTACCTCGCACAGCATCCTTGGCATGGAGATTATTACAATAAGTGCAGGGTGTGAACATGGGGACTCAGGGTCACACTGAGGTGCTTAGCCATGGGATGTCACTGGCTGAAGGCAGGTTGAGTCACCAAGAAGTGAGTTTATACTTGTGGTTTATCTGTGATCATTTTCTGTCTCTATTTTCTCTGCTATGTGGCACTTGAAGCTCTGTTCTTTAGTCCTAAATGTACCCTGGTTTTGTTACAAATTCATCTCACTGCCCCTAACACTACCACGGTATTTCTCTGCAAGGCACAGCAAAGGAAAGCCAGTGACACACGGCTCAGTAACACCATGGTGTGATGTAGACACAAAAGGTACATAACGATGTATGTGCCACACAGATGGTCCTCACACGTGTTTCGGGGACACACTTGATCTACAAGTTCATCCTGACACAGGAATGGGGCTTTACCACTCTGACTAAGGCTGGAGACTTGGGAAGTTACAGGCGTCTGAGTCAACAGGAAAAGCCAGCTGAGAGCCGGGTGAGGGAGCCGGAAGTGTGTCGGCTGATTGGAGAACAGTCAGAGGGGCAGAGACCTTTACCTGGCCTGTCTACCTGCCTGGCCAGCTGGACTATAAGGAGAAGGGGAGAGATCACCTTTCTTGCCACCACATGAGGACAGAGCAGCTGGGTCTCTCTGAAGCTTTGCATAGCAGGTTCCTAGCCACGTGGGAGAGGGACGCCAAGAAGTCACATTAGGTAAGACAGGGAGCTTCGCTGTGGATAGTGGCCGGCTGAGGGCAGGTTGAGTCACTGGGGCTGGAGGTCATATATGTGTCTTCTTTGTGACCATTTTAGCCTCTGGTCTCTCTGCTTCATGGCACAGAAAGCTCTGTTCTTTAGTCAGGACTGGACCCTAGCTGGTTATAAATGCATCTCAGTGCTGTGATATTGAAGGGAAGGGTGAAGACCCAGCAAAGCCACCAGGCTGACCATGTCCTGGCTCTTTGGGGACAGCGACCTGGGTGATTTCTCTGCCTGTCCAGGCTGCCTGCTGCAGGGAGATGCTTCTGAAGAGCTGGGGAACTGCAGAGATAAGGGCTACCTGCAAAGCAAGGCCAGGGTGTGCCAGGACCAGAGGAGTGTGCCCGGCCAGCTAGGTGACAGGAGAGGCAGGGAGCAGACTCATTTTAGCAGCTGCAAATCTCTCTTGCTTTGAGGCAGGGGGGTGATGCACTGCCCGGCACAATGGGAGCCCTGGTATCGGAGGGGTCTGTGCAGCACCCAGGACAATGGGGGCCCTGATTTCAGATGGGGTCTGTACAGCACCTGGCACAACGGGTACCCTGATCTTGGTCAGTGTGTGGGCAGTGCCCAGAACAACAGGGCCCTTGTCTCGGGCTGGGTTAGGGTGACCAGATAGCAAGTGTGAAAAATTGGGCCAGGAAGTGGGAGGTAACAGGAGCCCATATAAAAAAAATCCCCAAATATCAGGACTATCCCTATAAAATGGGGATATTGGGACACCCTAGTCGGGGTCTGTGCAGCGCCCGGCACAACAGGGGCCCTGATCTCAGTTGGGGTCTGTGCAGCGCCTGGCACAACAGGGGCCCTGATCTCTGTCGGGATCTGGGTAATACCCAGAAGGTTAGGTGGAGAACGCAGATCCCCACCCTGTGCTGTCTCCATCCATCTCCCCGCTCTCTCCCCACTGCAGGTTGATCCAGGGACAGACTCGGCCATGGCCCTGAGGGGAACCCTCCCCACACTCCTGCTGCCCCTCGTCCTGCTGGTCGCCAGTCTGGCCCTGGCCCGAGAGGAGTCACGCTATGAAAAGTTCCTGAGGCAGCATGTAGACACCTCCAACCCCAGCCCTCTGGATGCCCGGCGCTACTGCAACCTCCTGATGCGGCGCCGGGACATGGCCACTGCCCACAAGTGCAAACACCTCAACACCTTCATTCACAGCAGCGCTGACCAGATCGAGCCCATCTGCGGGGATGGGGGGGAGCCGGCAGGAGGAGACCTGCGCCTCAGTGAAGACCTCTTTCCCCTCACTGTCTGTGAGCTCCAAGGAGGAGCCGATCCCCCCAACTGTGACTACAGCGGGTCCAGTAGCACCAGCAGGATTGTCATTGCCTGCGTCGATGGGGAACCAGTCCACTTCGAGAGACAGGTTGAGAGCCAGGCAGGGGAGGAGAATGAGCTGTGATCCCTCTAAGGGACACTGAGTCCTTCCACCAAGTCCTGCATCCAAACCCAGACCTTACCAGGATCAACCCCCAAATCCTCCTTCGATCCAGCCTCCAACCCCCCTCAGATCCACTCCCAAATCCTCCTCAGATCCAACCTCTGACCCTCCTCAGATCAACCGCCGAATCCTCCTCAGATCCAACCTCCGACCCTCCTCCGATCCACTTCCAAATCCTCCTCAGATCCAACCTCCAACCCTCCTCAGATCAACCACCGAATCCTCCTCAGATCCAACCTCCGACCCTCCTCCGATCCACTTCCAAATCCTCCTCAGATCCAACCTCCGACCCTCCTCAGATCAACCGCTGAACCCTCCTCAGATCCAACCTCCGACCCTCCTCAGATCAACCGCCGAATCCCCCTCAGATCCAACCTCTGACCCTCCTCAGATCAACCGCCGAATCCCCCTCAGATCCAACCTCCGACCCTCCTCAGATCAACTCCCGAATCCCCCTCAGATCCAACCTCCGACCCTCCTCAGATCAACCCCCGACCCTCCTCAGATCAACTCCCGAATCCCCCTCAGATCCAACCTCCGACCCTCCTCAGATCAACCCCCGACCCTCCTCAGATCAACCCCCGAATCCCCCTCAGATCCAACCTCTGACCCTCCTCAGATCAATCCCCGAATCCTCCTCAGATCCAACCTCTGACCCTCCTCAGATCAACCCCTGAATCCCCCTCAGATCCAACCTCTGACCCTCCTCAGATAACCCTCGAATCCCCCTCAGATCCAACCTCTGACCCTCCTCAGATCAACCCGCGAATCCCCCTCAGATCCAACCTCTGACCCTCCTCAGATCAACCCTCGAATACCCCTCAGATCCAACCTCCGACCCTCCTCAGATCAACTCCCGAATCCCCCTCAGATCCAACCTCCGACCCTCCTCAGATCAACCCCCGACCCTCCTCAGATCAACCCCCGAATCCCCCTCAGATCCAACCTCTGACCCTCCTCAGATCAATCCCCGAATCCTCCTCAGATCCAACCTCTGACCCTCCTCAGATCAACCCCTGAATCCCCCTCAGATCCAACCTCTGACCCTCCTCAGATAACCCTCGAATCCCCCTCAGATCCAACCTCTGACCCTCCTCAGATCAACCCGCGAATCCCCCTCAGATCCAACCTCTGACCCTCCTCAGATCAACCCTCGAATACCCCTCAGATCCAACCTCTGACCCTCCTCAGATCAATCCCCGAATCCCCCTCAGATCCAACCTCCGACCCTCCTCAGATCAACCCTCGAATCCTCCTCAGATCCAACCTCCGACCCTCCTCAGATCAATCCCCGAATCCTCCTCAGATCCAACCTCTGACCCTCCTCAGATCAACCCTGAATCCCCCTCAGATCCAACCTCCGACCCTCCTCAGATCAATCCCCGAATCCTCCTCAGATCCAACCTCTGACCCTCCTCAGATCAACCCCTGAATCCCCCTCAGATCCAACCTCCGACCCTCCTCAGATCAACTGCCGAATCCTCCACAGATCCAATCTCCGACCCTCCTCAGATCAACCCCCGAATCCCCCTCAGATCCAACCTCTGACCCTCCTCAGATCAACCCCCGAATCCCCCTCAGATCCAACCTCCGACCCTCCTCAGATCAACCCCCGAATCCCCCTCAGATCCAACCTCTGACCCTCCTCAGATCAACTCCCAAATCCCCCTCAGATCCAACCTCCGACCCTCCTCAGATCAACCCCCGAACCCTCCTCAGATCCAACCTCCAACCCTCCTCAGATCAACCCCCGAATCCTCCTCAGATCCAACCTCCGACCCTCCTCAGATAAACCGCCGAATCCCCCTCAGATCCAACCTCCGACCCTCCTCAGATCAACCTCTGAATCCCCCTCAGATCCAACCTCCGACCCTCCTCAGATCAATCCCCGAATCCTCCTCAGATCCAACCTCCGACCCTCCTCAGATCAACCGCCGAATCCTCCTCAGATCCAACCTCCGACCCTCCTCAGATCAACCCCCGAATCCCCCTCAGATCCAACCTCCGACCCTCCTCAGATCAACCCCCGAATCCCCCTCAGATCCAACCTCTGACCCTCCTCAGATCAACTCCCAAATCCCCCTCAGATCCAACCTCCGACCCTCCTCAGATCAACCGCCGAATCCCCCTCAGATCCAACCTCCGACCCTCCTCAGATCAACCCCCGAATCCTCCTCAGATCCAACCTCCGACCCTCCTCAGATCAACCTCTGAATCCCCCTCAGATCCAACCTCCGACCCTCCTCAGATCAACCCCCGAATCCCCCTCAGATCCAACCTCCGACCCTCCTCAGATCAACCTCTGAATCCCCCTCAGATCCAACCTCCGACCCTCCTCAGATCAATCCCCGAATCCTCCTCAGATCCAACCTCCGACCCTCCTCAGATCAACCGCCGAATCCTCCTCAGATCCAACCTCCGACCCTCCTCAGATCAACCCCCGAATCCCCCTCAGATCCAACCTCCGACCCTCCTCAGATCAACCCCCGAATCCTCCTCAGATCCAACCTCCGACCCTCCTCAGATCAACCGCCGAATCCCCCTCAGATCCAACCTCCGACCCTCCTCAGATCAATCCCCGAATCCCCCTCAGATCCAACCTCCGACCCTCCTCAGATCAACCCCCGAATCCTCCTCAGATCCAACCTCCGACCCTCCTCAGATCAACCGCCGAATCCCCCTCAGATCCAACCTCCGACCCTCCTCAGATCAATCCCCGAATCCTCCTCAGATCCAACCTCCAACCCTCCTCAGATCAACCCCCAAATCCTCCTCAGATCCAACCTCTGACCCTCCTCAGATCAACCCCCGAATCCCCCTCAGATCCAACCTCCGACCCTCCTCAGATCAATCCCCGAATCCCCCTCAGATCCAACCTCTGACCCTCCTCAGATCAACTCCCAAATCCCCCTCAGATCCTACCTCCGACCCTCCTCAGATCAACCCCCGAATCCCCCTCAGATCCAACCTCCGACCCTCCTCAGATCAATCCCCGAATCCCCCTCAGATCCAACCTCTGACCCTCCTCAGATCAACTCCCAAATCCCCCTCAGATCCTACCTCCGACCCTCCTCAGATCAACCCCCGAATCCTCCTCAGATCCAACCTCCGACCCTCCTCAGATCAACCCCTGAATCCTCCTCAGATCCAACCTCTGACCTTACTTAGGTGCCAACTCTCTGGGGCAGGCCTGTCTCTTTGTTCTGTGTTTGTGAAGTGCAGGCACACTGGGTTGCTGGGCAACTGCAATATGGATAATAATAATAATAATGGGCACACTGGGTACAACTGCAATATGGATAATAAACCATGCGCAAGGACTTTTATGGACTGTCCTTCCATATTGGGGTTTGACTCCAGTTTTGTCATTAGCCCAGACTAATGGCTCAGGTGGGGGCGGGGGTTTCCAAATGGGATCTGAATGCCCACCTCCTATTAACTTCCCAGAAGTGCTGTCTCTTTCCAGTCTCTGGTCTGAATGAGAAATAGACGTGGAAAATTCTCAGCGACAGCCAAGCAGCCACATCCATGCTCAGGCTTGAGGAAGGCGGCCTGCTATTCAGAAGCACCAAGCAGCCTAAACTTCTGCTGACCCAACAGGAACATATGGAGCCCAGCAGCTCTGGAAAATGATGCTCAGGAAGATTTCTCACCAGGCTTCCTAAGGAATTTGAACCCAGGAGTCCCAATATACCAGCTAACCTGCAAGAATAGAAACTTTAGGAAATGGTCCTAAGCCTTAAATTTTCTGTCCCAATCTCCCTAGTTCCAGTTCTTGGCCCCACCTCTGTTTCCAGTAGCCAAATGGTGCTGTTGCTTGAATAAAGTCATTATTCATTACAGACCCCCTTGAGGACCTAATCAGAAATGAACCCAAATGGTACTTGATCTGCAAGGAGGCCATGTCTCTTCGGGCTCTGCCATGGTGATTATAATTCGGAGCCCCCTGAGATGTGGCCATGAAGGTTTTGTGTGAACACCCCTCTGAACTTCCCCATCCTCCTCTCCCAGTGGTCAGCGAGTTACATCAGTGTTGCCAGTTTAGTGGTTTTACAATCCCCAATCCATACATTTGAACACCCCCTTGTATTTCAATTCCTGGGGAAAACACTGGTTTGGGCTGAATCCTGATTCTAAGAGGTGAAAACTCTATGCACTGAGTTTAGCTAAAGTTTGTGGTCAGGAGACCATGGTTAATTGCTGCAGTAGGAGTCATTCAGCCATGCCTAGAGCATAGTAACAGGTTTCAGAGTAGCAGCCATGTTAGTCTGTATCTGTAAAAAGAAATGTGGCACCTTAGAGACTAACAAATTTATTAGAGCATAAGCTTTTGTGAGCTACAGCTCACTTCATTGGATGCATACAGTGGAAAATATAGTGGGGAGATTTTATATACACAGAGAACATGAAACAATGGGTGTTACCATACAGACTGTGAGCTGTAGCTCAAGAAATCTTATGCTCAAATAAATTTATTAGTCTCTAAGGTGCCACAAGTACTCCTTTTCTTTTTGCAAATGTGTAGATTTACAGGGGTAGTCGATTATTTTTTGTCAAGGTCCAAATTGCTTGGTCAAGGTCTAGTCAAGGTCCAGACTCTAGAGAAAATAATAAAACAATAATTATAAGTACAGAAAAAGATTTTGGAGTCTGTTCAAAAGCATCTGGCAGGCCGGATCTGGCCCGCGGTATGCCTATTGAGTACCCCTGGTGTAGAAGGCTCTGCCAGCTGGCTTGTGGGCCGGGGTATGATGCTTGCTTTGGGTGTTAAGCAATGGAGAGCTGGAGCTAGAGCCGGTTGTTAAATTTAGAAGCCCTTTTAGAACCGGTTGTTCCGCGTGGGACAACTGGTTCTAAAAGGGCTTCTAAATTTAACCGGACAAAAGTGGCGTCTTAGGCGCCGACTCCATGGGTGCTCCAGGGGGAAAATTTGGTGGGTGCAGAGCATCCACTGGCAGCTCCCCGCCCCACCCCACCCCACCCCCAGCCCCAGCTCACCTCTGCTCCGCCTCCACCTCCTCCCCTGAACGCGCCGCCCCACTCTGCTTCTCCACCCCCCACCCTAGGCTTCCCGCGAATCAGCTGTTGGAGCGGGAAGCTGGGGCAGGCTGAGAAGCAGGTGGCAGCTTCGCGCTCAGGCCCAGGGAGGCGGAGGTGAGCTTGGACGAGGGGGGCGTGAGGAGGGCCACCCGCACCACAGCAGGTAACCCGGGGGGTGTGCAGGGGAACCGCTCCCCGCCCCAGCTCACCTCCGCCACCCTCGGCCTGAGCGGGAAGCCGCCGCCTGCTTCTCAGCCCTCCCCGGCTTCCCACCAAACAGCTGATTCGCAGGAAGCGGGGGGTGGGGGGGCACGGAGAAGCAGAGTGGGGCAGCGCATTCAGGGGAGGAGGTGGAGCGGAGGTGAGCTAGGGCCAGGCACAAGGCAGGGCGTGGCGAGGAGCTGCCGGTGGGTGCTCTGCACCCACCAAAGTTTCCCAGTGGGTGCTCCAGCCCTGGAGCACCCTCGGAGTCGGTGCTTAAGGTGCCATTTTTGGTGTGATCAGTGGCGGGACCAGCCGCTCCCCCTCCTCCCCCCTAGCTACACTCCTCCGCCCCTAGGAGCCAGAGGGACCTGCCGGATGCTTCCTGGGAGCTGCCCCAGGCAAGCACTGCTGGGACTCCCCACCTCGCCCCCCGGCAGGTCCCTCTGGCTCTTAGGGGTGGGGTGGGCACCCACTATGGTGGCCCATGAGACCCTCCTGCCCTGTTCTGGGGGCAGTCAGGAGACAGGGGAGGGGGGTGAATGGGGCAGGGGTCCGGGGGGGGGTCAAGGAACGCGGGGGGTTGGATGGGGCAGCAGTCCCGGGGAGCATGGGTGGGCAACGACCCCCTCGTGGGGTAAGGAGGGAACCAGTTGTTAAGATTTTGGCAGCTCATCTCTGGTGTTAACTGGATCAGGGTTCCAATCCTGGATAAGACCTGTTTTGCAAAGAGGCTAGGTTTGGGAAGAGGAGCAGACACGCTTGGGCAGCAACCATTGCCAAGACAGGATGAAGAGCACTGGAGAGGCTGAGGGGGGTTAGAAAGTCCTGCTTTAATTGGTGAATATATTGAGTGCCTAACTCTAAAGCTGGTTTGAAAACAACTCTGTGTAAATCAATCACCCCCACCCCCCGCCCTTTACACCAAAGTCTGTGAAACCCCCTCACACAGGGAGCAATTGACAGCAGTAGGATTTGAACCCACACCTCTAAAGGCACAGCCATCCAGCCCCTCCCACCCCCAACTCTGCTCCTGGCCCAACAGCTGGCCCCTTCCCCAGCCTCGGCATGGCTCCATTCCTGCCCCAGCCTCAGCCCCTGGCCATAGCCTCACTTCTGGCCCCAGAATCACCCCCAGCTGAGGCCCCAGCCTCAAACCCCTTACCTTGTCTGTTCCCCCAGACACACCCCGGAGCCATGGCCCTGGTCCTGGTCCCAGTCCTGGCTCCGGGGGAGCAGGGGCCACAGACAGAGGTAAGGGGGGCGCAACCCCCAAAAGTTTGGGGACCACTGTTCTAGCACATCCTCTCTCATTTGTCTCCTTTTACACTCCCAGCCTTTTCCATCTCCCTTCATACACAACTCTCCCATCCTGCTGCCTTGTCTCGGAGCCCTCTCTGCTGGTAGTTAGAGATTATTCCTTAGTGAAAAATAACACCATTAAGTCTTTAATAAAAAATCTGACAATAGCCCGAGGGAGCTGGGCTGGGGCTCTCCCATCTCCTGAGTCTCTGAGAAACAAACCTGAGCACAGGCCATTGATGGGGATGATGGAGAAGATAAGGAGCAAAGAACTGGATTTGACAGACTAAAAATTAACTAAAGGAGCAATACGATCTGTTGATTACACAGAAGTAACTGTACTAACATCAAGTATCGAGTCCAGCCCAGTACCAAAGGTGAATGTACGATAAAATGATTAACTAAGTCTAAAGAAACAGAATTACAAAGTCACTCTAAGTCCTCAGGTCACCTCAACAACAGTACAATGTTGTTCAATTCGCCATTTATGAAACAAAATCCCTTGGAAGAATGATTGAAAAGAAGCCAACCCTGGGTGGAGACAGGGAAACTCTCCACAGCCTTAGTACTGCTCAGCCACTATCCTAACGGAGCTGAGCAGGATGTTGTGGGTAACTAGAGATGGGACAGAGCCGTCTGACAGGTTGACGCTGAGCTGTCAGCCTGAGCAACATCCAGTGGCAGGGAGTTCTGTGGGCTAATGTCAACACCAGATAAACCCATGAGAGGCAGAGCTTGCAGGGCAGAGGCAGCTATAAAAGAGCCAAAGATGCCAGAGTGTGGAGTGACACAACGCTGCTCAGAGACAACATGATGCCTGCTGTGGGGGGCTAGTGGCCTGAGTCTCAAGGTGCGTGTGAGAGGCATGGGGTCCAATCCCAGATGAGCCTAGCAGTGCTAGTTTTTCAAATTGCCTTTAGGAAGCAGCTAGATCTGGGACAAGGCGCAAACAGGGGTGGGTGAGCACAGTTGTGAAGGTGGGATAAAGAGCTCTAGAGGGGGCCCGGCACCTCTGGGCCTGGCAGTTCAGAGCCCCAACCCCTCCAGACCTGGCACTTCAGAGCCCCAGTACATGTGGGCTTGGCACATCAGTTATAAAAGTAAAAAAATTGTTTGAGCCCCAGCACTTCTTTCATTACAAATTAAACACTGGTGAAATCCCTCCCAAGAAGGGTACATGGCAGTACACAACTAGCTGCAGAGGTGAACTGTTCTCTGGTTAGTGGCCCAGTGGTTAGTTTCTAACTCTGGACATAAGATGTTACGGATTCAAATCCTGCATGACTTAGACTTGACACACTGGTTTGATGTCCTCTTGTTCTTGTGTTAAAAAAGGAAGGTTCTAATCCATCTCCTCTAGGCAGTCATTCATGTCACGTCCCCTTTCACTTGTCTTGCTTTACAGTGCCAGCATTTTTAATCCTATTTGTACAGACATCTCTGCAGCCCTGTTGCCTTTTCTCTGAGCAACTCCTCTCTGGTAGTAAGTAGAGATTATTCCTCAATGACAAATAACACTGTTAGTTTTTTAATGAGAATCTGGCACTAACCAGAGGGAGCGTGATTGGGGCTTTCCTGTCTCTGACTATCAAACCTGAACCCAGGCCATTGGGCGGATCAAGGTATTTGCAGGCTACATAGTTCACTGCGTTATTCTCAGCAGAAGAGAGCCTGCCTAAACAGGCCTGCTTACTTTCTCTTCTGAGACTAACACAGAGTCTTTGCCAACAATTACGACCTACCACTCAGCACTTCCTGTGCAAGCCTATTCCATCCCCAAGGTCAAAAGCAGTCCAGAGAAAACATATCAGAAACAACAGAAGAACCGAGACATGTGCTAATAACCTCATGGATGTCACCCCGGGTATCTCCAACTTTTGCTTTAGTGAATCCTTCAAATGCCCACAAGGGGGTCTCTTTTGTGCTGACAAGTTCAGAGCAGCCTCAGTGCAAAAGTAGCCTGCTCATGGAAAGTCTAGTCTGTTCTTTATACAGTTCGGGGATCTTTGATCTGGAGTTTCCAAGAGCAGGTCGCCAGTAGATAATGGGTCTCTCTCTCCAGGGCATAGCTTCAAAAGGTTGTGGAGAATGTGCATTTCCCTTCTCTCAGGTGCTTTCTGGGAAATCCACTTTGCATGCATTATTGTCTGAAGCCCTTTCAAGTTCCTACTGCTATCCACAGATTGCACTAGTCATTCGCCTGGAGGAGTTGCATGCAATTCCGCCAGCACACACACACAATTTCATTTGCAATACAATGGACCCTGAAGGGATTAAACTTAATTCAGTAATTGTTTTAGTCCCATAAGTTTGGCTAGCATATTGTCAGACATTGTTAGATCTGTCAGTTTGTGGGTTCATATTCTCCTGTCCTGTCTCTAGGTGGTCTTGCAAACTGGTGAGTTCCAAAAGGGAAACCAAACCCACATTTTCAAAATTGCTAATTGGGATAAACTCCAGTCTCTCACAGGGAATTATTAACTCATTGCTTCTCCTATGACTAGTTCAGGGGAAATTAGACCAAAGGGGACTTGAGGCTACTGGTTAATTTTGGTTTGGCTCTGTCAAGGCTGATTCCCCACTCTGGCACTTCAAGTGCAGAAGGTGAGGGCCCTCAAAGATTCTAAAATTTAATAATGGCCACTCCAGGCTTGTATTAAACTCCCAAGGTTACAGCTTTTCTCTGACCTTGGATTGGTAGATGCTGCCACCACCCCAGTGCAAAACCCCTTTCAGACCCATTAAGGCACACTTGGGAATTCCTTCTTTGGGTTACCCTCAAGCCCTTTCATACCCCCCTCCAAGGAAGAGCTGAGAAAAAAAAAAACAAAGGAAATCAGCTGTTGCCACCAGCTAATTAAACAACATTTGCGCAAACATCTTAAGACATGAAAATCCAATTCTGTTCTTAAAAAAGATAAATTTTGGGGTTAGCACAGAGGAGTCCACAAGCCATAAAGAAATACATCTAATTGCATCTTCCTAGACATTTCCTGATTTACTTATGTATCAGGGGTTTCAAATGAGTAGTTTCTAGATATAATGCCGAGGATTTTTCATACCTGGCCCCAAGCTTCTTACAGCATAATTACTCCCTGTCTGCCTCTCCCCCAGAACAACCACAGACAGACAAAGGGGAAGTTTTTTCCCAATTTTAAAAAGTTCTAGCCTTCCCATTGGCTCTTTTGGTCAGGTGCCCACTCCCTTCCTTTTACCTATGCATCGCAGGGAGACTTTTTAACCCTTTACAGTTAAAGCAAGTAGAGAACAGCTACTAAGAGGGATTTTATACCTAACCTGGCGGCTGGGTGTTCATAAAAGGGAGATACCCCCGCCCCCCACCCGCCTTTCATTTATCACAGGCTCATTCTGTCCCCGGAGATTCCAGTCCGCGCACTGGGGGATTTCAACCAAAGGAATTTAGCTTTGAAATAAATCAAAATGTTTAATTAAAATGATACAGGAAGAAAATGAAAATGAAGAAAAGAAAATATGATAATGTAAACTATACAAAGGAAAGAAATGGATTCAAAACTGTAATATAAGGTAACTAAAGGAGAGATACAATGCGTTGATTACACAAAAGTAACCATACTGAGTATCAACTCTAGCCCAGTATCAAAGGTTAATGTCTGATAAAATTATTAACTAAGTCTAAAGAAAGAAATCACACAGCCAATGTAAGGTAGGAGGTTGCCCCACTGACAAGAGGATGTTGTTCAATTAGCCACTTGTGAAATAATCTTGCTTTGAAGAATGACTGGAAAGAAGCCAGCCCTGGACAGAGGCCGGGAAACCTTCCACTGCCTGAGTACAGCTCAAGCACCATCCTGACAGAGCTGAGCAGGATCCTGTGGATAACTAGAGACAGGAGTATGCCCTTTGATGGCCTGGGGCTGTGTCAGCCTGAGTAACTTGAAGTGGCTGGGAGTTCCGTGGGCTGATGCCAACAGCAAAGACACCCATGAGAGGTGAAGCCTGCAGGGTGGACACAGCTATTAAAGATGCCAAGGTGCCTGTGGGCCAAGTGAGACATCCTGGCTCAGAGAGGGTGCCATGGGTGGAGGGGTTTTGGCATGTGGCTTGTTGGTCTAGCAGTATGATTCTCGCTTTAGGCGTGAAAAGTTCTGGGTTCAGATCCTGGATGAGCTCAGCTGTTTGGGTTTTGCAAATGACCTGTAGAAAGCAGCCAGAGGGTGGGTGGGCACAGTTCCGGAGCTGGGAAAAAGAGATTGATGGGGCCCAGAACTGAGGTCTGCTGGAGAGGCTATGGATGGGTTAGAAGGCCCTGCTCTCTTGGTGACTATATGGGGTGCCTAACTCACTTAGGCTCTTTTGAAAACAGCTGTGAGCATCTAGCTCCCTCCATCATCCCCTTTATATCAGTGTGTGAAGTGGTTGTAAGTGACTTCGACAGGTAGGTTTGAACTGACATCCCTGAAAAAACAGGAGCCCCAAGCCAGCACCTCAGACCCCTCACTACTCTGGGCAGCTCCTGCTCCCAATGGAGTGATTATGTTGCAGATTTAGCTATAAGAAGTTATAGATTCAAAATCCCCAGTGGTGTAAATTTTTGCTACCAGCATTCAGGGCCCCCTTGCTTGCTCTCCTTTGACTTCTCTAGGCGATCGCTCCTTTACAGCCTCTGTCACGTCCCTTCTCATTCGTCTCCTTTTACAGCCCCAGGCTGCTCCATCTCTCTTTGTACAGCCCTCTCTCCCGGCCTGCAGCCTTCTCTGAGCTCTGTCTGTTGGTAGCTAGAGATTGCTGCTCAGTGAAAGATCCCAATGGTAAGTCTTTGATCACAATCTCACAGGAGCCTCAGGGAACTGGGTGGGGGCTTCCCCATCTCCCGAGTCCTGAGAAGCGGGAAGGGGGTTTTATTCCCAGGTGGATAGTTTGCCTGGCTGACAATTCAGCTGCAGTTTGGCTGTTGGAAAGACGGAGGCATTTCCAGCAGCAGCAGCTGTTGCTCCAAGGTCAAGATAAATGAAGATTTCAGTGAGCAGGTGGAGCCGAGAGCTCCATCGCTCAGGGCTATGCTGTGTAGAGCAGGGATTGGTGGCTCCATTCTCCCTTTGGCTGGGGGTCTTATTCCCCTCCATCTGCCAAGTCCTGTGCAATGCTGGTCATCCCTCAATTCATCCCTAGGCACCCCATCCACCTGTCTAGCTATCCCCACCCGCCCCCACCCATCTCTCCATGTGCATCTGCACCCACCTGTCTCTCCGTCCCTGTCTGCACCTACTTCTCTCTAGCTCTTCCAGGGGGGAGGGGCATCCCATGAGCTTTTGCCATCTCTTGAGTCTCTGAGGGGAAAGAAATGTTGCTTATGGCAGAAGTTTGAATCTCCCCATTTAATATTTGGCACTTTTCCCAGCTGATTTAAAGTTGCAGAGCCTAGAGCGAGATTCGAGCCAAAGTGTGCCTCAAGGATGCACTGATGCTAGCATCAGTAACTCGCACCCGAGGTAGCTATGGGTCCCCTGCCGACAGAAACTGCTTTTCAAAGTCTTCCATTGAATGTGTGGCTCGCTGCTTGCTCGGCATGTGTGACTTCCCACTGTCAGCGCCTGGCCTCATCTTCCTTCTTAAAACAGCCTTGGTGCGCAGCTGCAGACATGACCTAAGTTTCCTCTAAGCTGCGTGGCCACGTAGCAGCTTCTTAATCGCCACACAGGCAGGGCCGTCCCTAGCTATTCTGGGGCACTATGCAGCTCCCCTGTGGGGGGGGAGTGTGGGGCCCCAAGCTTCTGTGGGAGGGAGTGGGGGGTCTGGCTTGGGGGGCAGGGGGAACCACCCCCCCAGCACTCACTGGCATTGTGGCTGGGGCCAGGCTGCTGCACTTCCTGCCACCGGTGAGTGCAGGGGCTGGAGTGGCACGCAGCTGAGCCAGGCACCAGGAAATATGATGCCCCAAATTTCCTGGTGCCCTATGTTGCTGCGTACTTTGCATATGGGTAAGGACAGCCCTGCATGCAGTAGAGACACCTCTGCCCCAGCCCCTGACCTTCCGTAGTGGGGAGAGGTGCCTCTCCTCCAGCCCCAACCCAGCCAAGCCCTGGAGCTGCCGTGGCAGGAAGAAGCACCACTCCACCCTAGCCCAGGTGCTCCTGCAGGGAGACAGAGCTGCGGCGAGTCCTCTCTCCCCGCCATAGCCCTGGGGCAGCCTGCACCCCAAAGCCCACACCTCCAGATGGAGCCCTTCCACACTCTGCACCCCTCAGCACCACCCCCACCACACATCACCTCCAGATTGGTGCACATAAAACAATTCATTCCGCACCTGCTTGGGAAAAATTAGAGGGAACACTAGACACAACAAGTGAATCTCCCCCTGGACTCTTCTTTAGATAAACTCAAGTAAATTGCCCCCTTGTTTTCCAGCTGAATTGCTGCATCTGGAGGTTACTAGTCCTCTCTCCACATTGGTCCAGAACTTGAAGGGTTTTAATGGTGAGTGGAATTACCCATTGGCACGACTTACCGAGGGTCGTGGTGGATTCTCCGGACACACAACAGGCAGGTTCACCAGAGGGTCGCACCCTCCACAGTTTTTGTTGGCCAAGCTCCTTGCATCTCTGCATTCCCCACCCAGGACTTTCTCCTCTCACATCCCCTGTATTTCAGGAGCTGGGGCATGGGCATTCATCAGCGTCGGAGGCTGTCCCAGGAAGGGGATCCTCCTTTCTGCCCCCTCGGCTCGTTAGCATTGTTATGAATCGTTGCTGTAGCACCTCAGTGCCCAAGTGGGAGCCCAGGACCCCATTACGCCAGGTGCTGTACAAAAACCACTTCAGAAGAGTGGGTCCCTGCCCCACAGAGCTTGCAATCGAAGCATAAGACAAGAGCTGAGGGATGGAAATAGGGGAGGAAAGGGAACCCCCAGACAATGTTGTTACTTGTGATAGGCACTGGCCTCAGCAGCCGAACTGCTGAGCTGATTTTTGGGGGCCTCCTGGCAAAGGTGAGTTGTGAGGCAGTATCCGAAGGAGGATGAAGAGGCGGTTTTGCCGCCATGCCCAGGGAGCGCGGCCTCAGTGGGAGGGGAGCTGTGGGAGGAAGCAGGAAGGGGCCTGTTTGAAAAGGGGACCAGTGGAAGAAGGTTGGCAGTGAGGGGAGTGAGAGGAGACAGGTCATCCAGGAAGGGCCTTGGAAGTGGATCCAGGCAGCTGATGGCTGATGCGGCCTTGACAAACCCAAGGGATTGGCTGTTGGTGTTAATGAAAACGCATCAATTAAAACGGTATGGGAGGAAAAGGAAAAGGCAGGAATGGAAATAGGTGCTGGGAAGCATGCAGAGGAAAGTGACGGACTAGCCAGGGTCTAAGGCAACCTACAGAGTGCTCCAATCTGATTACATATAAGTCACCGTGTGAAGAGCAGGTACCAAGTCCAGCCTAGGCTCAAAGGTGAGTGGGTGATAAAATGATTAACTGGGGCTGAGGATACAAATTCCACAACCAGTGGGAGTCCACAGGTCACCCCAGCAACAGGGGAAGATGGTGCAATTCAGCATTTATGGAACAATCTCGTGTGGAAGAATGACTGGCAAGAAGCCATCTCTAGATGGAGGCAGGGAAACCCGCCACAGCTTTAGTACAGCTGACACACCATCCTGACAGAGCCGAGCAGGACCCTGTGGGTCACTTGAGACAGGAACAAGCCTTTTGACGGCCTGTGGCTGAGGTGTCAGCCTGAGTAACATCCAGTGGCTGGGAGTTCCATGGGCTGATGCTAACGCTGCAGACACCCATGAGAGGTGGAGCCTGCAGGGCGAAGGGAGGCAGCTATTAAAAAAGCAGAGATGCTGGAGTGCAGAGTGACACATCCCAGTTCAGAGAGAGCACCAAAGCAATCTTTCCTGTCTGGCATGTTGGTCTATGGGTATGATTCTTGCTTTGGGTGCAAGAGGTCCTGGGTTCAATTCCTAGATGAGCCCAGTGCTTGGCCTTTTGCAAATGGCCTTTAGGAGGTACCTAGAGCTGGGGTGAGGAGCAGCCAACGGTGGGTGAAGGTGGGCTAATGAGCTGAAAAGGGGCCTGGAACTCACCTTCGGCGCCTTTGAAAATGACTCTGAATGTTGAAATCCGTCCTCTGTACACACTAGGCTGTGAAATCCTCTAAGGCTCTGGAGGGATCTAGGGATCTCCAGACCTAGCAGTTCCCTTCCTTCACTGTGTTATCCTCAGCACAACACAGTCTGTCTGAGCAGGCCCACGTCATGTGCCCTCCCTGCAGAGGACTGGTCATCACTTCGCACAGGGGTGTGAAAGATCCACACCTCTGAGCAGTGTGGTTAAGCCGACCCATGTGCCTATGGAGACAGCGTTGGGTTGATGGAAGAATTCTTCCCTCAACCTAGCTCCTGCCTCTTGGGGAGCTGATTAACCACGCTGCTGGGAGAATGGCTCTGGGCGGCATAGGTGTGTCTACACTGCAGCACTATGGCTGTACAGCTGTGACACTGTCATGTTTTCAGTGTAGCCAAGCCCAAGTACAATCACACATCCCCAAACACATTGTTCATACAGAGGCATCCGAAAGGAATTAAACTAGGGTCAGTGATGGTTGTCATAATTCCATTAGCTTGGTCCAGCACATGGCTGTCACAGGTCATGGGTTCGTATTCCCCCTATTAACTCATCTTGTCTCATCTGACAAACAAGCGCAAAGGCTGGAGTTGGGGCTAGCAGTTAATATCTGTGCCTGGTTCATTCTCCCCCTGGAGGGTCCAGTCCCTGCACTGTGATCCTCCAAGCAAAGGAACTTACCTTTGAAATAGATGAAAACTGTTTAATTCAAATGCTACAGGAAGAAAATGAAACTGAACGAAAACAAACACGATGACAAGAACTACAAAGAAGAAAGAAGGTGATTTCGTGGTATAAATTAAGGTAACTAAAGGAGCGATATGCTCTGTTGATTACACAAAAGTAACTGTAGGAAAACTGAGTCTCAATTTCATCCCAGTATCAAAGGTTATGGATGATAAAATGGTTAACTATGTGTAAAGGTTCAAACGAAGCCAGGGTAAGTCCACAGGTTGCCCCAATGACAGGAGAATGTTGTTCAATTTGCCATTTATGGAACAACCTCTCTCTGCAGAGTGACCATCCAGCCCTGGCTGGAGGCAGGGAAATCCTCCACAGCTGGCGTAGCATCCTGAAAAAGCAGAGCAGACAGGTATGGGTCCTAGAGATGAGAAGGAGCCTTTTGACAGACTGAGTAACATCCAGGGGCAGGGAGCTCCAGGACTGATGTCAATGCCAGAGACACCCAGGGTGGAGGCAGCAATTAAGAGGCAAAGATGCTTGAGTACAGTGGGAGCCATCCTAGCCCAGAGAAGCCCCTATTCATTTTTTCCCTGTTTAGCTGGTTAGTCTAGGGGTACGATTCTCACTTTGGGTGCTGGGGTCCTGCATTCAAATCCCTGACGAGCCCAGAGGTTTTGATTTTGCAAATTGCCTTTAGAAAGCAGCTGGAGCAAAGAGCAGACACCTGTGGGATGCTAATGTCACTAAGGTGCACTAAAAAGTACTGCTCTTTGGGTGCCTGGCTCCCTTTGGCTGTTATGAATGTGCTTCTAAACACAGATCGTGATGTTTACACATGTATGTGAGAAATGCCTCTGAAGAGAAGAGCATGGCAACAATGGGATTTGAACCCACGTCACCAGAGTGACTAGAACCCACATTCCCTGAAAACCACTGAGTCACACTACCCTTTGCAAGGGTGTTTAGTCACCAGGGAGTGGGCTAGAGTCTAGATTGCAGTTTTGGCCATAAAAGGTCACATGTTCCTGTCCTGTGTCCATTCCATTTGTTGCACACTTTCAATGACCCCTTGTCTGGTGTGAGACGTGGAAGGCCCTGTTCTACCTCCTCTGAGCTGTCGTTCATTTCTAACTTTTATCATATCCCCTCTCCTTCATCTCCTTTTACAGTCCCAGCCTTTTCAATCCTAGTGACATCTCTCCAGTCCTGACGCCTTCTCTTCGAGCCCTCTCTGTTTGCAGCTAGAGATTAGTCCTTCATGAAAAATAACCATATTTATTGATTAAGTAAAATCTTGCATTAGCCGCAGGGCGCTGGATTTCAGGTTTTTCCATCTCCTGAATTGCTGAGTAACAAACCCTTAAATGGGAAACATGTTTTTATTCTATGATGTAACATTTTGAACTGCACTTTCCAATTACTGCCTTGGCAAAGAATTTAACCGCAGCTTGCCAAGGGGATAACACATTTCCAGCCACAAGTAGAGCGAAAACTCTGTCTGTAGAGATGGCCATGGTTGCACTGTGGCTAGAAATGAGCCTCACAATAAGTGCCAGCTCTGTCTCTGGTAGATTTAAGGGTATGTGTCTTGTTTTGGGCAGAAGTGGCCTTGGCATCATCTGCCTGGTAAAAGTGGGCCCCGTTCCCTTCTCACGTGTCAAGAATTTTCAAAGAGCTAAAGTTGTTCTAAATGTAAAAGGAATTTTTTAAACCAAGAGTCTTTATCTTGTTCTTGAAACGTCGGTTTGTCTGCAACGTCACCTGCAGCTTGGGAGCAAAGGATAGTCCTTCTGACGAAAGAATTGCCTGAAAAACATTTTTCGCTGGTGCAAAATAAATGTATGACAATTTTTTCAGGGCGTCATCGTTAGAACAACCCTCCCGAAACCAGGATTGTACCTTCTCGTTCAGGAGATAAAAACTAAACTTAGTCAGGAAAATGTTTCAGTTTTTTCAAAAAAACCTGATTTTATTTTTGACAAAAATGGATTTTTTTTCTGTTGAAAATTGAAGGCTAATGGAAACTATCCCCACACACTCCCACCTGCCTATCTACCCACAGCCATCTATCCATCTCCACACACTCCCATCTATCTAGCTACACACAGCCATCTATCCATCCCCAGACACTCCCACCTGTCTATCTACATACAGCCGTCTATCCGTCCCCACACACTACCATCTGTCTATCTACACACAGCCAGCTATCCATCCCCATACACTCCCATCAGTTTATCTACACACAGCCGTCTATCCATCTCCATACACTCAGGTCTATCTACATAAAGGCCCCCAAAGGAAGAACTTAACATAGCTCCCTAAGAATATCAGAATTGTTGTAATTATATGCTTTGAAAAATAGAAAGTTTCTCCACCTGGGAAGCAGTTTATATAGGAAATGTTTAGTTGTTTAGACAGCAAATGGGACCATTTATCTTCTTTGTTGAAACTCCTTACTCTGAAATCCAAAAAACCTGCAAGCTACAATCTAAGAGCTGGAACAGTTGGTCATATTTGGGGAAGTACTAAAATAATTACCCTTCACCTTTCAGTTCTAGACATACCAGACTCTCTCATATCACAGGAGCATTTATCTTTCTGGTCTTGTTCCAATGTTGGGGGTATAAATTTGCAAGCTTACCCCACAATGATAAGTAGTGCCATGCGGTATCTTGGAAAGTTCATTTAATTCAGTGAATGAAAAATGGAATACAAATCAAACAGGCACCCTGAAGTCTCATTTGGCATTTTCTTCTCTTCTACAGAAGCAAATTCAAGAATAAAAAAGTCTCCCTTTGGCTAGCGTAGGTGAGGCTTTCATAGATACTAAGGTCAGAAGGGACCATTCTGATCATCTAGTCTGACCTCCTGCACAGCGCAGGCCACAGAATCTCACCCACCCACTCCTATGAAAAACCTCACCCATGTCTGAGCTATTGAAGTCCTTAAATCATGGTTTAAAGACTTCAAGGAGCAGAGAAGCCTCCCTCAAGTCAACCATGCCCCATGCTACAGAGGAAGGCGAAAAACCTCCAGGGCCTCTCCAATCTGCCCTGGAGGAAAATTCCTTCCCGACCCCAAATATGGCAATCAGCTAAACCCTGAGCATATGGGCAAGATTCACCAGCCACATACTACAGAAAATTCTTTCCTGGGTAACTCAGATTCCATCCATCTAATATCCCATCTCAGGGGATTTGGCCTATTTACCCTGAATATTTAAAGATCAATTACTTACCAAAATCCCATTATCCCATCATACCATCTCCTCCATAAACTTATCAAGTAGAATCTTAAAACCAGATAGATCTTTTGCCCCCACTGCTTCCCTTGGAAGGCTATTCCAAAACTTCACTCCTCTGATGGTTAGAAACCTTCGTCTAATTTCAAGTCTAAACTTCCTGGTGGCCAGTTTATACCCATTTGTTCTTGTGTCCACATTGGTGCTGAGCTGAAATAATTCCTCTCCTCTTTCGAATAGTCCAGCTCCAATCTTCACCGGAGTTCGGCTTTTTCATTCACTCCCAAGGCTATGGACGGTTCGTTGCTGTTATAAAGATTTTTTTTCCCCCTTCTTCTTCCAAAACATCCTCCTGAACTCATTGGGCGTCTTCAGCAACAGCATCTAGGAATCTATGCAGCGTGAAGCTGGTGGCATAAGACCATAAGAACGGCCTTACGGGGTCAGACCAAAGGTCCATCTAGCCCAGTATCCTGTCTTCCAACAGTGTCCAGTGCCAGGTGCCCCAGAAGGAATGAACAGAACAGGCAGTCATCAAGTGAGCCATCCCCTGTCACCCATTCCCAGCTTCTGGGCACTATAAGAAATTCCTCCAGCTGTGAGGGAACATAACACAGGTAGGACTTTCCTACAATACTCACTAAAATCTGGTACCAGCATCCAAGTCTCAGTCATGGCCTGCAATTTAGCTCCCATTAAAGATGATAATAAAGCACCCATTGACTTTAAAGTGAGCAGGACCAGGCTCCGCTTCAGTAACTCCCATACATATTTGACTGTTAGATCTTTTGCCAGTGTGGTTTTTATCATGGCTTTCAGGTCATTGACAGATTTTCCAGAGTGCTCAGTGAGTTATGCAAGGGAGTTTTTCATTCTCCAGGCCAAAGCTCTTGGAATAATCATGCATGCATTTCAGCAAGATGGGAACATTAAAAGCAAGAGAGAGACTTTTGACATGAGGACCAAGAATCACATCCACATATCTAGAAGCAGCTCCCAACAGGAGAGCTAATTTCCACATCTGCGATTTTAGGTTTCCTTCTTCTTTTGTAAGGTCTATGGAGAAATGTTCGGCAGGCTGAACAGGAAAGCCTGTCTCTTGTGACTGGGAAGTTCATGATCCAAAGTGTCCACCAGGTGGTCATGGAAATCTCACTTCTCTAGATCAAAGCTGGAGAGAAGGAAAACCTTAGGAGAGGTCATCCCTTCTGCTTCCAGGTGCAGTATGCAATTCTCTTTCATCTCTTCCAAGATTTTCTCCTCCTTGTGGGTGAAGGGTTGTTGCCTCTTGGCATTATACAAGTCAGCATCTACTTTGGAGCGCACAAAGTAAAACTTCTTTCCCATTCCCTGAATCTCCCTAGCGAGCTTGTCATGGCTGGATTTGAATCGCTCAGAAGCGATAATGATGAAGAAATCACTGCTGTCAAAGTTCACTTTTTCAGGATATTGGTCTAGCTGAAAATCTGGTGTTTCAACTCCCGGTATGTCCCAGAATGTTCCTTTGGAGTGTGTAGGGTGTGGATAAGGAGTTGGCTTCCTTGTTCTTTCTGTCTCCCCAGTTGCAGCCGCATTTTCATCTTCATGTCCCACATCCTGGATAGCGCTGAGGAAGGATGATTTTCCAGCACCTGTCTCTCCCGTGATGGCGATATTTAGCATGGCATTTTCAAATGACTTCAATTCCTCCTTCACTTTGCAAGCTGCTTCTGATGGGTCTTCAGTTTCAAAATGAGCCAGGAGGTTTCCATAGCTCTGTAAACCCATCTCAACAACTTCTTTTGGTCTGAGTCCAGATCCATGGCCATCATGAAATTTGTGAGAGTTTCCATCTGCCCCAGAAAAGAAAGGGAATATTTCACTCATTGTTTGTTTTAAAAAGCAGAATAAGAAAACCCCGGATGGTGTAAGAATCCACAAATACAGGCCCAGTTCACCATTGCTCTTCATCTTTGTCATAAATATATAGGGAAGGGTAACAACCTTTATGTATGCAGTAACATCAAATCCCCCCTGGCCAGAGGTACGGAATCACTTACCTGTAAGGGGTTAATCAGTTCAATTAACCTAGTTGGCACCTGACCAGAAGGACCAATGGGGAAAGAAGATACCTTCAAATCGGGGGGGGAGGGGGAGGTTTTGTTTGTGCTCTCTTTGTGTTCCCTCTTGAGACAAAGAGAGAGACCAAGTAGGTAATCCAGTTCCTACTGAAATGATACATCTAAAATTACAGAAATTGTAAGTAATAGCAAGGAAATGTATTAGATTATCTTTTGTTTTAGCTTGTGAATTTTCTCTATGCAAGAGGGAGGTTTATTCCTGTTTTTGTAACTTTGAAGTTGAGCCTAGAGGGAAAGCTCTGTGTTTTAAATCTTTTTATTACCCTGTAAAATTACCTTCCATCCTGATTTTACAGAGGTGCTTCTTTTATTTTTTTTTATAATAAAGTTCTTTTTATAAGAACCTGATTGGTTTTTAGTGTCCTAAAAACCCAAGGGTCTGGTCTGTGCTCACCTTGTTAACCTATTTGGTTGGTATATTATTCTCAAGCCTTCCCTGCAAAGGGGGTGAAGGAGTTTGGGGGGATATTGTGGGAGGGATAGGTCTCCAAGTGGCCCCTCCCTGAATGTTTGTTTAAATCACTTGGTGGTGGCAGCAATACCGTCCAAGGACAAGTATGCCTTGTGCCTTGGGGAAGTTTTTAACCTAAGCTGGTGGAATATAAACTTAGAGGGTCTATCATGTGGGTCCCCACATCTGTACCCCAGAGTTCAGAGTGGGGAGGGAACCCTGACAAACTTGTATAGCACAAATAAATGCAAAGTGGGTATAAAATGGTATGGAATTAGGCCCTGATTTGTTTGGGGAATAGGTGTATCTCAACCACCTCAGTCTGTCTCTAGATGACCAAAAAAGTGCTTTTTAAATTGAATTATCCAATAGTATGTTCACAGAGAACTTAGAAAAAAACCCAGATACTCTTGCTTAGAATCCAAAGCCCTAACACACAAGAACTCAAACCAGAGAGAGACAAAGCAGGGTGCTCCCTAAGGCAGAGCAGCGCAACTCACCTGCCTTGCTCTAGACCAGGGGTCTCAAACACATGGCACATGTGGCCTGTGGAGTTATTTCCTGCTGCCCGCCATAGGCACCGACTCCATGGGTGCCGTTGTGAAAATGTCGGAACGAATCATTTCAACTCTTGAGCAAGTTTTGCCTCATTTTCTAGTCAGTAGAAACCATTTGCCGGATTGGACCCGAATCTGTGAATAGTTTTAATGCAGTCTAAGCCCTCTGCCCAGCTCAGCAGCTCGGTGCAATCAAGGCAGGGACATTCCTGTGCCCGGCTCGCAGCCAGATGGACGCACGAGACCCCCAGTGGGAAGAGGCAGATGGGGGTGACGGGCTGCAAACGTCACATCCAAGTCATGAGACCTGGCAGCCTTGATTTAATGTGGCCCCCAGCGTGTTATGTGAGAACCACAGCGCCGCCCCCCCCTCGCCAAAAGCACCCACAGTCCCCTATGCCCAGCGACCCCGCCCAGAGCGGGGCCAGGAGCGGAGCGTGCCGTGCGGGCAGGCAGCCAGGATCCGAGAAGGAGGGCCAGGAACGGAGCCCCATCTAAACCCTGGGGGTGCTGCAGAACCCCGGCAAACTCCTGGTTCCCCATGTCCCCCCACCCCCTCACTGCCCAGAGCCCATCCCCAACCTACCCACAGACCCACTCACCGGCCCCCTGCTGGCAGGAGCACTGATGCAGGCTGCAAGACGCTGTCTCGCCCCCTGCCAGACCGCTGTTTTGGAGCAAAAGAAGCCTCCACTGGTGAGAAGACTGGACAGCCAACGGGCTTCAGGGATCTCTTTAGCCTGCAAGGACCCAAGATCTGGTGTCCCTGGGATTTGGAGCAGGCCCTAGATGAAAAACAGACCGTGCAAAAAGTGTATCCTGGGTCATTGACTAAAGGCAGAATATTTAAGTCATGAAAGATTTGAAGCTGTGACTTTGTGCGTTCAAAGCAGTAGTTTAGCCTCTAGCTCACCCTACAAGAGCCCAGTAGCTTTATAGCTGCTATGCTGGCTTTATACTCCAACCTCTTTGGAAGTGGGGTTCTGCTGCCCCGTATCTGTCTTTAGAGGGATTTCCCAGACAATTGTGTAAAGGGACCAAGGGATGGATTTAGACTTTCAGAGTTGTTTTGCAGACAGCCTAAGGGAGTTAGGCACTCAGTATAGTCATCAGTAGAGCAGCCCTTTCTAACCCACCCTCAGCCACTCCTGCCCAATCTCCAGAGCTCGTTAGCTCCCCTTAGCAAATATAGTGACCCAAGCCCATCTGCTCCTCTTTGCAAGCTTTAGCTGTTTTCTAAATGCAATTTGCAAAATTAGAACCTGCTCTAAACCCAGGCCTGCTCTCACCCAAAATGAGGATCCCCTAGACCAATGAATCGGAGAGCAAAGCTACAGCAAAGGGTTAGTACTATTATCCAAGGCACTGGTGAGCTCTCATCTGGAATACTGTGTGCAATTCTGGTCTCCCACATATAAGAAAGAGGAATTCAGACTGGAACAGGTGCAGAGAAAGGCTACTAGAATGATCAGAGGAATGGAGAACCTGCCTTATGAGAGGAGACTCAAAGAGCTTGGCTTGTTTAGCCTAACTAAAAGAAGGCTGAGGGAGATACGATCACTCTCTATAAATACATCCAAGGGATAAATACCAGGGAGGGAGAGAAGATATTTAAGTTAAGTGCCAATGTTAACACAAGAACTAATGGATATAAACTGGCCATCAACAAGTTTAGGCTTGAAATTAGGTGAAGGTTTCTAACCAACAGAGGAGTGAGGTTCTGGAGTAGCCTCCCAAGGGGACCACTGGGATAAAAAAACCAAACTGGCTCCAGTTTGTGACGCAGAGATCAGGAGATGGGAAAGCCCCAATCCAGTTCCCTCAGGCTAGTGCAAGGGTTTTATTACTGACTTAACAGGGTTATTTTTCACAAGGAATAATCTCTGATTACAGACAGGGCTCAGAGACAAGGCAATGGGATGGGATGGATGTCTGCATGAAGAGAGATGGAAAAGGAGATGAATGAGAAGGGACGTGTTAGGGTATGTCTACACAGGGGTAAAAGCCCCTCAGCATCGCCATGGCTGGCCTGGGTCAGCTGACTCGAGTATGCATGTCTCCTAAGGTTTTCCTTCTGTCCAGCTTTGATCTAGAGAAGTACGATTTCCATGACCTGGTGGACACTTTGGATCATGAACTTCCCAATCACAAGAGACCAGCTTTCCTGCTCAGCCTGCTGAACGTTTCTCTACAGACCTTACAAAAGAAGAAGGAAGCCTTAAGACAGTAGATGTGGAAATTAGCCCTCTTATTGGGAGCTGCCTTTGGAGACGTGGCTGTGATTCCTGATCCTCATGTCAAAAGTCTCTCTCTTGCTTTTAATGTTCCCATCTTGCTGAAATGCATGCATGATTATTCCAAGAGCTTCGGCCTGGAGGACGACTCCCTTGCAAAACTCGTTCAGCATTCTGGAAAGTCTGTCAATGACCTGAAAGCCATGATAAAGACCCCACTGGCCGAAGATCTAACAGTCAAATATGCGTGGGAATTACTGAACCATTATTGTCTTCAATGAGAGCTAAATTGGAGGCCATGACTGAGACTTATTTTAGTACTTCCCCAAATATGACCAACTGTTCCAGATCTTAGATTGTAGCTTGCAGGTTTTTTGGATTTCAGAGTAAGGAGTTTCAACAAGGAAGATAAATGGTTCCATTTGCTGTCTAAACAACTAAACATTTCCTACATAAACTGCTTCCCAGGTAGAGAAACTTGCTATTTTTTGGAACATATAATCAAAAGAACTCTGATATTCTTTGGAAGCATATATATTAAGTCTTCTCCTGACCATCCCCCATCATGAAGAGGAGGTGGTGAGACGGTTGAAACTTGTTGGTTCTGTTTTAAAGTTTCCAGTCCAAAGACCTGTGTATGCAGAACCAGGCTCTATGTGTTAAGACACAAAATCAATGTGATGTGTGTCAATGAAGGTTGCACTATTCACAATATACTTAACACAAAGCCAAGAAAGGAAAAGTGAAGGCAACCAGACAGTATGTGCCCTACTCTGCCACCCAGAGACACACATCTCACCAGGCAATTGCTCCCAGAATATTCCCTTTCCCCCTACGTCCCAGTCATTGCTCATACTCTAGGCTGTGTTTTGAGTTGTTATTAATGTTTTTGTAGTTTAAATTGCCTGGGGCCAAATCCTTGTCCCCTCAAAGTCAATTGATTTGGTAGAGACACAAGTGGTTGGGCCTTTTTATTTTAGGCTGCTTTCGGGTTTACTTGCTTGTAAATGCTAGAAATTTGGGACACGATCAACATTCGTTATTCAGCAGTCAGCATATTCACATGTACCCGATCTCAATAATCTCGGCATGTATTGCTTCTGGTTTTTATCATTGCTGCTTATTGCAGAAAGAGCTTTGTAGTTCAACAGAGGTCCATAGAATCAGAACAGAATCTCTTCATTTGACTCCAACCACAATTCAAAGAACTCCAGTCAGGGGCCCTAAATGGAATCCAGCCCCACCTCCATCTCAGATTAGTGGGAAAGAAATAAAGAAAGAAAGAAAGAAAGAAAGAAAGAAAGAAAGAAAGAAAGAAAGAAAGAAAGAAAGAAAGAAAGAAAGAAAGAAAGAAAGAAAGAAAGAAATGGTTCCTAACTTTCAGATAAGCTGGCTGAGTACGATAAAGCTACCCCGGGTTGTGTCTACATTAGGGCTATGATCTCAAGTTAGCTACCTTGTTGTAAACAAGGCTTCCTCCTTCATGACCTCCCCTCCCCTGCTGCCATTGAAGACACAGCCAGAGACAGGAGAGGTTTGCACCAAAATGGAAGCAAAGCCTGACTAACCAGCCAGGAAACACGGTGCATTTTCAGCGGGAAGAGGTTGCACAAGAGAAGCCAAAAGGGCACTTTTCACAGGTCTAGGTGCAAGTGCCTGGGGGTGGGGCTCTGCTGTCACACACCCCTCAAGAGGCCTCATCTTCTATCCAGAAAAGTTCCAGCAAATTGAACTCTTGTCTCCGAGCTGGGTTGTTTGCATTAGAATGAGAAATTGAGGAGGCAAGATGGGTCTGTTCTGGGTGTGGTTTTGTATATTGCAAAGAATGCACACACAGTCCGGTTCTCTGAACACAGTGGGAGCAAATAGCAGCAGGCAGGTTCCTTGCTCAGAAATCCCCACGTCTGCACCTCCAGGTGGTTCTGTGCCCAAGAAACCCTGTCTCTCTGCTTCCTCTTTGACACACTCACAGTTCTCCTCAGGAATTTTTTACTCCAACACACCCAACTGGCAAATCAGTATACCAGCCCCTATGTTTGCAATCAGCACTTTCAATATTCATGCACCAGGTGAGAACCTAACCTTCAGACTCAAAACATAGGGCAGTTAAAAGTGAATGAAACCATGCCCCAATGATAACACCATATAGTCATAGATAGAGAGATGGGTTTAATCAGTTCTGGATAGAGAGAGAGATGGGAGTGCTTCGGGATGGATAGACTGCTGTATGTAGATAGACAGATGGCAGTGTGTGGGGACAGATAAACGGCTGTATGTAAATAGACAGATGGGAGTGTATGGGGATGGATAGTAGGCTGTATTAGGATAGACAGATGGGAGTGTATGGGGACAGATAGTTAGTTGTATGTAGTGTGATGGGGCAAGGCCACATGGCTATAGGAAAGTAGTGAGAAACAGGTATCATAGAATCATAGAATCATAGAATATCAGGGTTGGAAGGGACCCCAGAAGGTCATCTTGTCCAACCCCCTGCTCAAAGCAGGACCAAGTCCCAGTTAAATCATCCTAGCCAGGGCTTTGTCAAGCCTGACCTTAAAAACCTCTAAGGAAGGAGATTCTACCACCTCCCTAGGTAACGCATTCCAGTGTTTCACCACCCTCTTAGTGAAAAAGTTTTTCCTAATATCCAATCTAAACCTCCCCCATTGCAACTTGAGACCATTACTGCTCGTTCTGTCATCTGCTACCATTGAGAACAGTCTAGAGCCATCCTCTTTGAAACCCCCTTTCAGGTAGTTGAAAGCAGCTATCAAATCCCCCCTCATTCTTCTCTTCTGAAGACTAAACAATCCCAGCTCCCTCAGCCTCTCCTCATAAGTCATGTGCTCTAGACCCCTAATCATTTTTGTTTCCCTTCGCTGTACTCTTTCCAATTTATCCACATCCTTCTTGTAGTGTGGGGCCCAAAACTGGACACAGTACTCCAGATGAGGCCTCACCAGTGTCGAATAGAGGGGAACGATCACGTCCCTCGATCTGCTCGCTATGCCCCTACTTATACATCCCAAAATTCCATTGGCCTTCTTGGCAACAAGGGCACACTGCTGACTCATATCCAGCTTCTCGTCCACTGTCACCCCTAGGTCCTTTTCCGCAGAACTGCTGCCGAGCCATTCGGTCCCTAGTCTGTAGCGGTGCATTGGATTCTTCCATCCTAAGTGCAGGACCCTGCACTTATCCTTATTGAACCTCATTAGATTTCTTTTGGCCCAATCCTCCAATTTGTCTAGGTCCTTCTGTATCCTATCTCTCCCCTCCAGCGTATCTACCACTCCTCCCAGTTTAGTATCATCCGCAAATTTGCTGAGAGTGCAATCCACACCATCCTCCAGATCATTTATGAAGATATTGAACAAAACGGGCCCCAGGACCGACCCCTGGGGCACTCCACTTGACACCGGCTGCCAACTAGACATGGAGCCATTGATCACTACCCGTTGAGCCCGACAATCTAGCCAGTTTCTACCCACCTTATAGTGCATTCATCCGGCCCATACTTCCTTAACTTGCTGACAAGAATGCTGTGGGAGACCGTGTCAAAAGCTTTGCTAAAGTCAAGAAACAATAACATCCACTGCTTTCCCTTCATCCACAGAACCAGTAATCTCATCATAAAAGGCGATTAGATTAGTCAGGCATGACCTTCCCTTGGTGAATCCATGCTGACTGTTCCTGATCACTTTCCTCTCCTCTAAGGCTTCAGGATTGATTCTTTGAGGACCTGCTCCATGATTTTTTCCAGGGACTGAGGTGAGGCTGACTGGCCTGTAGTTCCCAGGATCCTCCTCTTCCCTTTTTTAAAGATGGGCACTACATTAGCCTTTTTCCAGTCATCCGGGACTTCCCCCATTCGCCACGAGTTTTCAAAGATAATGGCCAAGGGCTCTGCAATCACAGCCGCCAATTCCTTCAGCACTCTCGGATGCAATTCGTCCGGCCCCATGGACTTGTGCACGTCCAGCTTTTCTAAATAGTCCCTAACCACCTCTATCTCTACAGAGGGCGTCCATCTCTTCCCCATTTTGTGATGCCCAGCACAGCAGTCTGGGAGCTGACCTTGTTAGTGAAAACAGAGGCAAAAAAAAGCATTGAGTACATTAGCTTTTTCCACATCCTTGTCACTAGCTTGCCTCCCTCATTCAGTAAGGGGCCCACACTTTCCTTGGCTTTCTTCTTGTTGCCAACATACCTGAAGAAACCCTTCTTGTTACTCTTGACATCTCTGCTAGCTGCAGCTCCAGGTGCGATTTGGCTCCTGATATCTTTCCTACATGCCCGAGCATATTTTATACTCTTCCCTGGTCATATGTCCAACCTTCCACGTCTTGTAAGCGTCTTTTTTATGTTTAAGATACGCTAGGATTCACCATAAGCCAAGCTGGTCGCCTGCCATATTTACTATTCTTTCGACTCAGGATGTTTGTCCCTGTAACCTCAACAGGGATTCTTGAAATACAGACAGCTATCCTGGACTCCCTTCCCTTTCATGTTAGTCCCCAGGGGATCTGGCATCTGTTCCTGGGGAGTCAAAGTCTGGCTTTCCTGAAGTCCAGGGTCCGTATCCTGCTGCTTACCTTCTTTCTGCGTCAGGATCCTGAACTCAACCAACTCATGGTCACTGCTCCCGATTCCATCCACTTTTGCTTCCCCCACTAATTCTACCGGTTTGTGAGCAGCAGGTAAGAAAAGCGCTCCCCCTAGTTGGCTCCCCTAGCACTTGCACCAGGAAATTGTCCCCTACGCTTTCCAAAAACTTCCTGGATTGTCTATGCACCGCTGTATTGCTCTCCCAGCAGATATCAGGAAAATTAAAGTCATCCATGAGAATCAGGGCATGCGATCTAGTAGCTTCCGTGAGTTGCCGGAAGAAAGCCTCATCCACCTCATCCCCCTGGTCCGGTGGTCTATAGCAGACTCCCACCATGACATCACTCTTGTTGCACACACTTCTAAACTTAATCCAGAGACACTCAGGTTTTTCCACAGTTTCGTACCGGAGCTCTGAGCAGTCATACTGCTCCCTTACATACAGTGCTACTCCCCCACCTTTTCTGCCCTGCCTGTCCTTCCTGAACAGTTTATAACCATCCATGACTGTACTCCAGTCATGTGAGTTATCCCACCAAGTCTCTGTTATTCCAATCACGTCATAATTCCTTGACATCACCAGGACCTCCAGTTCTCCCTGCTTGTTTCCAAGGCTTTGTGCATTTGTATATAAGCACTTGAGATAACCTGTTGATCGCCCCTCATTCCCAGTATGAGGCAGGAGCCCTCCCCTCACAGACATTCCTGCCTGTGCTTCCTCCCGGTATCCCGCTTTCCCACTTACCTCAGGGCTTTGGTCTCCTTCCCCCGGTGAACCTAGTTTAAAGCCCTCCTCACTAGGTTAGCCAGCCTGCTGGCAAAGATGTTCTTCCCTCTCTTCGTAAGATGGAGCCCGTCTCTGCCCAGCACTCCTCCTTCATGGAACACCATCCCATGGTCAAGGAATCCAAAGCCTTCTCTCCGACACCACCTGCGTAGCCATTCGTTGACCTCCACGATTCGACGGTCCCTACCCAGGCCTTTTCCTTCCACGGGGAGGATGGACGAGAACACCACTTGCGCCTCCAACTCCTTTATCCTTCTTCCCAGAGCCACGTAGTCCGCAGTGATCCGCTCAAGGTCATTCTTGGCAGTATCATTGGTGCCCACGTGGAGAAGCAGGAAGGGGTAGCGATCCGAGGGCTTGATGAGTCTCGGCAGTCTCTCCGTCACATCACGAATCTTAGCCCCTGGCAAGCAACAGACTTCTCGGTTTTCCCGGTCAGGGCGGCAGATAGATGACTCAGTCCCCCGGAGGAGAGAGTCCCCGACCACCACCACCCGCCTTCTCCTCTTGGGAGTGGTGGTCGTGGAACCCCCAACCTCAGGACATCGCATCTCATGCCTCCCAACCAGCGGAGTCTCCTTCTGCTTTCTCCCCCCAGACATATCATCTGGTCCACTCTCCGCAATGGTACCTGTGGAGAGAACATGAAAGCGGTTAGTTACCTGTGTCTGTGTTACTGGAACCCGGACATTCCGCTTACCTCTTCTGGAGGTCACATGTTGCCAAGCTTCTTCACTGGCCTCTTGGCTCCTCTGTGCAACCTGCTCTATATCTTTGGAGCTTTGTGCCCCTAGAAGCCTATCCTGAGTTTGGTCCAGAAAATCCTCAGTCTCTCGTATACAACGCAGGGTCGTTACCTGTTGCTCCAGACCTTCAATCTTCTCTTCCAATATGGAGACCAGCTTGCACTTTGTACAGACAAAGTCGCTTCTGTCCTGTGGAAGAAAGACAAACATGGCATATTTGCCCCAGCCTAAATAAATCCCTGTTAACATGATAACCAAATAGCAATTGCCCCAGGTCAATTAAGACACTTGGGGCCAATTAAGATCCTTCTAGAAAGCAGTGGAGACAGCTAGGTTGATTGGGACACCTGAAGCCAATCAAGGGCTGGCTGGAATTAGTTAAAAGCCTTGCAGTTAGTCAGTTAGGGGCATGTGTCAGGAGCTGTAGGAGGAAGCCGCACTGCTCAAGAAACTGGGTAGGACAAACCCTATCAGGCACAAGGAAGGAGGCCCTGAGGTAAGGGTGAAGTAGATGTTGAGGAAGTGGGGGCTGCTGTGGGGAAGTGGCCCAGGGAATTGTACTCAATTGTACAAAAAATCAGCTACCAATAGCTGGTACTATTAGGGTCCCTGGGCTGGAGCCCGCAGTAGAGGGTGGGCCTGGGCTTCTCAACCCCCATCCTCAATTAATCACAGAGACTGTGAGACAACAGAGACTGTGTGAGGGAGAAATGCTTCTTCCCACCTTCCTTGCTGTCTTATGATGAAAATAGCTCAGTAGGCTGTGACCTTTGCCTCTAGAGAGAAAACGGCTATGTTGAGGTTCACAGTGAGCCTCTGAGGCTAGCATAATCCACCTGGAAGTGTGGGACCCACTGAGACAAGGTTGGAGCTTTGTCACAGTAGATGGACAGATGGGAGTGTGTGGAGAGAGATAGATGATTGTATGTGGATAGAGAGATGGGAGTGTATTGGGGATGGATAGACGGTGGTATTTGGATAGACAAATGGGAGTGTGTAGGGATGAACAGACAGCTGTATGTAGATAGATGGGAGTGTATGGGGATGGATAAACGTCTGTATGTAGATAGACAGATGGGAGTGTGTGGAGAGGGATAGACGGCTGTATTTGGATAGAGAGATGAGAGTGTATGGGGATGGATAGATGGCTGTATTTGGATAGACATATGATAGTGTATGGGGATGAACAGACAGCTGTATGTAGATAGATGGGAGTGTATTGGGATGGATAGATGGCTGTATGTAGATAGATGGGAGTGTATGGGGATGGATAGACAGCTGTAGTTGGATAGACAGATGGGAGTGTGTGGGGATGGATAAATGGCTGCGTGTAGTGTGACGGGACAAGGCCAGATGGCTATAGAAAAGTAGTGGGAGATAGATATATTAGCTCCAGGCTAAACAAATCCCTGGTACCAGGATAAGTTAAATGGCTGCTGCTCCAGGTCAATTAAGACACCTGGGGCCAATTAAGAACTTTCCCGAAGGCAGGGAGAACGTGAGGTGGATTGGGACACCTGAAGCAATCAGGGACTGGCTGAAACTAGTTAAAAAACTCCCAGTTAGTCAGGTGGGTGCAGATGTCAGGAGCTGTGGGAGGAAGTTGTGCTGTTGGAGAGACTGAGCAGTACACACCATATCAGGCACAAGGAAGGAGGCCCTAAGGTAAGGGTGAAGTGGAACTTGAGGAAGTGGGGGCTGCTGTGGGGAAGTAGCCCAGGGAATTGTACATGTCATGTTTCAAAAAGGTCAGCTACCATAGCTGATTCTATTAGCGTCCCTGGGCAGGAGCGCGGAGTAGAGGGTGGGCCAGGCTCCCCCTCCCCCCCCCGCAATTAATCACTGAGACTGGGAGACAACAGAGACTGTGCAAGGAAGGATAGCTTCTCCTAACCTCCCTCGCTGGCTTATGATGAAAATGGCTCAGTAGACTGTGACCCTTGTCTCTAGAGAAAGAAGGGTTACGTGGAGGGTCACAGTGAGCCTCTGAGGCTAGCGAAATCCGCCAGGAAATGCGGGGCCCACGGAGACAAGGACAGAGCTTTGTCACAGTAGATAGACAGATGGGAGTGTATGGGGACAGATAGCTTTTTGTAGATGGAAGTGTGTGCGGATGGATAGACGGCTGTATGTAGATAGATCAGTGGTCCCCAGTGCGGTGCCCGTGGGCACCATGGTGCCTGCTGGGGCATTTATGTGCACCCACCTAGTGACATGGTGTGAAAAATAGTGCCCAGCACCTGCTGGGAACAGAGAACTCCGGGGCTGCAGGCTGCGGGCGCCAGTGTTCTCTGTCCTCGGCAGGCATGGGGCCGCAGCTTCTCTCCAGCTTCTCTCCGCACTGCACAGAACTGCAAAAAAAAAAAAAAAATCGCTCTGACTCTGCCGCCCCAAGAATGGATGGAATCCCGCCCCTTAGCATGTGACGCCCCAGGCAAGTGCTTGCTCCGCTGGTGCCTGGAGCTGGCCCTGTAAGTGAGTATTCTTCTGCTGCACTGATACTGCTATTTTCTCATGCTTTGCGATTTATTATTTTTTTAATATTTTGCCCCAAAATGAGTGGTTCAAATAAAAGACAACATACGTAGTATTTCAACGCAGAGTGGGAAGAATCCTATTGGTTTATTGAAAATAAAGGGAAATGTGTTTGTTTATTGTGCGGTGGTACTGTTGCAACGCTGAAAAAACATAATGTTGAACGCCATTTCCAAACTAATCACGGCTCTTTTGAAATTAGCCATCCACTTAAATCTGAATTGAGAAAGAAGAAAATCAATCAATTCAAATCAAACCTATCTGCCCAGCAATCTATTTTCATTAGACAAGTGGTAAAATCTAAAAATGCTACTATTGCTACCTTTAAAATTGCTCATCTGCTCATAAAGAAGAAAAAACCCTTTCAAGATGGTGAATTGTTGAAGGAAGCATTTTTGACTGGTGCTGATTGCCTGTTTCAAGGATTTCCTAACAAGCGTGAGATTTTGTCGGCAATACAAGACTTGCAGTTATCAGACAACACAGTTACGAGGAGGATACATGCAATTTCAAGTGACATGCAAACTCAGCTAAAGGATGACTCGGAAATATGTGAGTGGTTTTCATTGCAGTTTGATGAGTTGATAGATATATCGGATACAGCGCAGTTCGCAGTTCTGGTGAGGATGGTATTTAGTGACTTCACCGTAAAAGAAGAGTTACTAAAAGTATTGCCTATGAAAG
This sequence comes from Dermochelys coriacea, assembly GCF_009764565.3. Lineage (NCBI taxonomy): Eukaryota > Metazoa > Chordata > Testudines > Dermochelyidae > Dermochelys > Dermochelys coriacea. The sequence goes on from NC_050080.1 coordinate 35,359,716, forward strand.
GGCAAACAAAGGGTGAGGACATCTATAATTTATTCAAATCATACACAACATCAACTAGTATGCCACGACACAAGCTGTCTGCGATCACCACTGATGGGGCACCAACAATGATGGGCAGTGCCAATGGATTCATTGCACCCTGAAAGAAGAATGAATCCTTTCCAAACTTTATGTCTTATCATTGCATTATCCACCAAGAAGCTTTGTGCGTCAAAGTTCTTTCTTTTCAACAAGTCATGAATATCGTTATTAAAATAATTAACTCTATTCTAACAAAACCTTTGCAATACCGACTTTTTAAGGCCCTGTTGGAAGATGTTGATGATAAACAATCTGATCTTATCTTGCACACAGAAGTACGATGACTGAGCAAAGGTAAATTTCTTGCATGTTTTTTAAGCCTAATTGAAGAGATCAAAGAATTTCTGAAGTCCACAAATCAGAACTTCGAGCAACTTCGAGCTGGTTAATAGATTTGACTTTTCTTGCCGACATCACTGACAAATTGAACATTTTAAATCTTGAGCTCTAGGGAAAAGACAAACATGTGGCTCAAATGATAGGTTCTGTAAAATCATTCAAAGCAAAATTGATCTTGTGAATGTCACATATGAAGACGAAGCCTCTCGTACATTTCCCAAGTATGAAGAAAATGGTATGTGACAGTGATTTTAACCCATCACTATTTGTTATCCACATTCAAACACTTCTGGAACAATTTGAAAAGAGATTTCAACAGTTCACCATCACTGAGCCTGTAGTTGCCTTTCTTGTGAATCCTTTTACTTGCCAAATAGAGGTAACAGAAATGGCTACATTAGCCTGCAGCCCAAGAGTTCTCTGTTCCCGGCAGGTCCGAGGCTACGGCTTCTCTCCTCTGCTGGGCACTACTTTTCACACCGTGTGAGTAGGCGGGCACACATAAATGTCCCGGTGGGCATCATGGCACCTGTGGGCACTGCATCGCGGACCACTGATTTATACAGTCAGGAGTGTATGGGGATAGTTTCCATTAACCTGAAATTTTCAACCAAAAAAAATTCATTTTTTCAAAGGAACTGAAATATTTTCCTGATAAAGTTTAGTATTCACCTCACAAACCAGAAAGCACTATCCTGGCTTTGGGGGGGTTCGTTCTATCAATGACACCCTGAAAAAATTAAAATACATTTATTTTGCACAAAATGAAAAATGTTTTTCAGCAATTCTTTTGTCAGAAGAATTATCCTTTGCTCCTAAGCTGCTGGCGATATTGCAGACAAACCCCAGACATTTCAAGAATGAGATGAAGAAATTTGGTTTAAAAAATTCCTTTTACATTTAGAGTAACTCTGGCTCTTTCGAAACTCTTGACATGTGAGAAAAGAATGGTGCCCACTTTTACCAGGCACACAAAGCCAAGTTGATTTCTTTAATAGCCACTCCACCCTACAGGCTCTGCCTCTCATGGGTGTGTCCAGTGTTGGTATCAGCCCATGGAACTTCCTGCCACTGGATGTTACTCAGGCTGACACCTCAGCCTCAGGCTGTCTCTAGTTATCCACAGGGTCCTGCTTGGCTCTCTCAGGATGGTTCGCCAGCTGTACTAAGTCTGTGGAGGGTTTCCCTGCCTCTGTTCAGGGCTGTCTTCTTGCCAGTCACTCTGCAAAGCGAGGTTGTTCCATAAGTGGCAAATTGAACAATATCATCCTGTCACTAGGGCAACCTGTGGGCTTATCTTGCCTTCATTTGAATCTTTACACGTAATTAATCATTTTATTATCCATTAACCTTTGATACCGGGCTAAAATTGAGACTCAGAGTTCATATGGTTACTTTTTTGTAATCAACAGATGATATCACTCCTTTAGTTACCTCAGTTTGTACCATGGAATCACTGTCTTGCTTCTTTACAGTTCACATCAATGTATAGAGGCCCTGGGAGTTTTTTGCCTTCCTCTGCAGCGTGGGGAACGGGTCACTTGCTGGAGGATTCTCTGCACCTTGAAGTCTTTAAACCACGATTTGAGGACTTCAATGGCTCAGACATAAGTTAGGGGTTTGTTACAGGAGTTGGTGGGTGAGATTCCCTGGCCTGCGTTGTGCAGGAGGTCAGACTAGATGATCATAATGGTCCCTTCTGACCTTAAAGTCTATGATTCTATGATTTAGTTTCATTCAGTTTCATTTTCTCCCATAGCATTTGAATTAAACAGTTTTCATCTATTTCAAAGGAAAGTTCCTTTGCTTGGAGTATCCTAGTGCAGGAACTGGACCCTCTAGGGGGAGAACAAACCAGGCACAGAAATTAACCAATAACCCCAATTCCAGCCTTTGTTCTTGTTTGTCGGATGAGACACAATGAATTAATAATTCCATCAGACAGACTATGGTTTCTGCCTGTTAGCAATTTGGAAAATTTGGGTTTGATTTTTCATTTGCTACATTCATTTTGAATGTTAAAATTCCCAGGGACTCACCAGTTTGAAGCACCCCCTTTTACTCCTCAAGGCAGGAAAGGGGAATACAAACCCACAGCCTGTGAGAGCTATAACACCATCCAGCCATGTGCTGGACCAAGCTAATGGAATAAAGACAGCCATAACTGTTTAATTCCTTTGGGGGCCTCTCTATGAACAATGCAATTGCGGGGGTGATTTCACGTCGGCTTGGCTACACTGAAAATATGAGAGGGTCACAGTTGTGCACACCTACGCCGCCCAGAGCAGTTCTCCCAGCAGCGTGGTTAACCACCTCCCTGAAAGGTGGGAGCTAGGTTAAGGGAAGAATTCTAACCCACCCCCAGCCTCACCAGCACCACTCAGCTCTGGGCCCTTCTCAAGCTCTTTATCCTACCTTTGCAACTGTGCTCACCCACACCTGTCTGCTGCTTGCCCCAGCACTAGCTGCTTCCTAAAGTCCAGTCCATGGGCTTGTCCAGGATTTGAACCCAGGACCTCTCACACCCAAAGCAAGAATCATACCCCTAGACCAACGAGCCCTGCCTAAAAAATAGGTGCAGGTGCCTCATTAAGCTAGAATATGTCAGCATTTTTGCTTCTTTAATAGCTGCCTCTGCCCTGCAGGCTCCACCTATCATGGGTGTGTTTGTTCTTGGTATCAGCCCATGAAACTCCCAGCCACTGGACGTTACTCAGGCTGACACCTCACCATCATGTCATCACAGGGCTCCTTCCCGTATTTAGTTACCCAGTCCTGCTTGACTCTCTCAGGATGATGCATCAGCTGTAATAAGGCTGTGGAGAGTTTCCCTGCATCTGTCCAGGGCTGGCTATTTTCCAGTCATTCTTCCAAGTGAGATTGTTTCATAAGTGGTGTATTAAACCGCATCCGCCTGTCATTGGGGTGACCTGTGGACTTAGACAGATTTTGTGACACTGTTTCTCTAGCCTCAGTTAATCATTTTATCATACTTGATACTGGGCTGGACTTGATGCTCAGTGTTACTGCAGGTACTTCTGTGTTATCTACAGATCATATTACTCCTTTTGTTACCTGCTACACTGTCTAATCCAGCTCTTTGCTCCTTTTCATCTACAGCATCCTACCAATGGCCTGTGCTCAGGTCTGATACTCAGAGACTCAGAGGATGGAAAAGCCCCAGCCCAGCTCCCTTGGTCTAATGACCGGTTCTTGTTAAAGAACTAACCGTGTTATTTGTCACTAAGGGTAATCTCTAACTGCAAGCAGAGAGGGCTCCAAGACAAGGCACCAGGACGGGAGAGGTCTCTATGAAGAGAGATGGGAAAGGCTGGTACTGTCATAAATATAAAGGGAAGGGTAACAACCTTCCTGTATACAGTATTATAAAATCCCTCCTTTACCTGTAAAGGGTTAAGAAACTCAGGTAACCTGGTTGGCACCTGACCAAAAGGACCAATGAGAGGAGAAGATACCTTCAAAATCTGTGGGGGCAGGGGTTTGCTTTTGTTCTCTTGGTTGTTCGCTCCAGGGTCAGCGAGGAACCAGGACAGGGAAAATACATCTCCCTAAGCCATATCTGTAGTAAGCATCTAATCTTACAGAAATAGTAAGTAATAGCAATGAAATGTGTTAGATTATAATTTGTTTCATCTTGTGAATTTTCTCTGTGCTGAGAGGAAGGTTTATCCCTGTTTTTGTAACCTTAAAGTTTTACCTAGAGGGGAAATCCTCTGTGTTTTAAATCTGATTGCCCTGTGAGATTAGCTTCTCTTCTAATTTTACAGAGGTGCTTCTTTTACCTTTTTTCTTTCTAATAAAGTTCAGTTTTCTTTAAGAATCTGATTGGGGTTTTTAGTGTCCTAAAAACCCAAGGTTGGTCTGTGCTCATCTTGTTTATTCTCAAACCTCCCCAGGAAAGAGGGTGTAGGGCTTGAGTGGATATTATGGGGGGAGTAGGAACTCCAAGTGATCCTTTCCCTGAATTTTATCTAATCACTTGGTGGTGGCAGCGTTACCTAATCCAAGGTACAAGGGAGAATTTGTGCCTTGGGGAGTTTTTAACCTAAGCTGGTAGAAATAAGCTTAGGGAGTCTTTCATGTGGGTCTCCACATCTGTACCCTAGAGTTCAGAGTGGGGAGAGAACCCTGAGTGGCTGGTACTGCAAAAGGAGATGAATGAGAGGGGATGTGTTAGAATGGCACCTTCCCTTTGTAACCCCAGACACGGTGGGACCGAAAGGAGCCCTGGATTCCCATTTTACTGTTCACAGTAGTGTAATGATCTTTGTACAAAATGTGCCTTGTGTGGTAGCATTTGAAAACAAATAATTGCTGGTCCTGGTGAAATGTCTGCAGCAACATTCAATGTGCAGTTCCGCGCATTGTTCCTGACAATATCAGAGCAGCTGTCTGTGATAGAGAACCTGATTCTGTCTTGAGGGCCACAGAAATTGTGGATGCTTATATGCAAAATAGGGTTCGGGAAGGATATAAGTCCCATGGGAAGAGTAATCACTATTCACCCTAATTTTAAAGGAGGGAAGGTTTTAAAAATTAACCTACCCCCAACTTTGATAAAAGAGCTCATGGGAGTTGAGAGTTCATAACCTCTTGCCCTAAAGCAGGGATCTCAAACTCGCCTTCCTTTTAGTTGTATTAAACCTGCTGCCTATTAATTTCATTTGGTGACCCCTAGTTCTGTGTTATGAGAAGGAGTAAACAACACGTCCTTATCTACTTTCTCTACATCTGTCATGATTTATTAGACCTCAATCCTATCTCCCCTTAGTCGTCTCTTTTCCAAGCTGAAAAGTCCCAGTCTTATTCATCTCTTCTCATACGGAAGCTGTTCCATACCCCTCATCATTTTATTTGCCCTTTTCTGAACCTTTTCCAATTCCAGTATATCTTTTTTGAGATGAGACGACCACATTTGCATGCAGCATTCAAGATGTGGATGTACCATGGATTTATATAGAGGCATCATGATATTTTTGTCCTATTATCTATCCCTTTCTTAATTATTCCCAGCATTCTGTTTGCTTTGTTGACTGCCACAATGAGTGGATGTTTTCAGAGAATTATCCACAATGACTCCAAAGTCTCTTTCTTGAGTAGTAACAGCTAATTTAGACCCCATCATTTTATACGTATAGTTGGGATTATACATTCCAATGTGATTATTTTGCTTTTATCAACATTAAATTTCATCTGCCATTTTGTTGCCCAGTCACCCAGTTCTGAGAGATCCTTTTGTAGCTCTTCACAGTCTGCCTGGGTCTTAACTATCTTGAGTAATTTTGTATCGTCTGCAAATTTTACCACCTCACTGTTTAGCCCTTTTTCCAGATCATTTATGAATATGTTTGTCAAGGTTCCTTCCCCACTCTGAACTCTAGGGTACAGATGTGGGGACCTGCATGAAAACCCCCTAAACTTATTTTTACCAGCTTAGATTAAAACTTCCCCAAGGTACAAACTATTTTACCTTTTGCCCTTGGACTTTATCACTGCCACCACCAAGCATCTAACAGATATATAACTGGAAAAGAGCCCATTTGGAAACATCTTTCCCCCCAAAATCCTCCCCAAACCCTACACCCCCTTTCCTGGGGAAGGCTTGATAAAAATCCTCACCAATTTGCATAGGTGAACACAGACCCAAACCCTTGGATCTCAAGAACAATGAAAAAAGCAATCAGGATCTTAAAAGAAGAATTTTAATAGAAGAAAAAGTAAAAAGAATCACCTCTGTAAAATCAGGATGGTAAATACCTTACAGGGTAATCAGATTCAAAACATAGAGAATCCATCTAGGCAAAACCTTAAGTTACAAAAAAGACACAAAAACAGGAATATCCATTCCATTCAGCACAGCTTATTTTCTCAGCCATTTAAAGGAATCAGAATCTAACACATATCTATCTAGATTACTTACTAAGTTCTCAGACTCCATTCCTGTTCTGTCCCTGGCAAAAGCATCACACAGACAGAGTGAGCCTTTGTTTCTCCCCCACTCCAGCTTTTGAAAGTATCTTGTCTCCTCATTGGTCATTGTGGTCAGGTGCCAATGAGGTTATCCTAGCTTCTTAACCCTTTACAGGTGAAAGGGTTTTTCCTCTGGCCAGGAGGGATTTTAAAGGTGTTTACTCTTCCCTTTATATTTATGACAATGTTGAATAGGACTGGTCCCAGAACAGACCCCTGCGGGACACCACTATTTACCTCTCTCCATTCTGAAAACTGACCATTTATACCTACCCTTTGTTTCCGATCTTTTAATCAGTTACCAATCCATGAGAGGACCTTCCCTCTTATCCCGTGGCAGCTTACTTTGCATAAGAGCCTTTGGTGAGGGACCCTGTCAAAGGCTTTCTGAAAATCTAAATACACTATATCTGCAGAATCCCCTTGGTCCATGTGCTTGTTGACCCCTTCAAAGAATTCTAGTAGATTGAGGCATGATTTCCCTTTACTAAAACCATGTTGGCTCTTCCTCAACAAATTATGTTCATCTATATATGTTCATCACTCCTTTTAGTTACCTGCTACACTGTCTAATCCAGCTCTTTGCTCCTTTTCATCTCCAGCATCCCGCCAATGGCCTGTGCTCAGGTTTGTTACTCAAGAGATTTGGGAGTTGGGACAGTCCCAGCTCAGCTCCCTCGGGCTAGTGCCAGATTCTCATTAAAGAACTAACCATGTTATTTGTCACTAAGGGTAATCTCTAACTACAAGCAGAGAGGACTCCAAGACAAGGCAGCAGGATAGGAGAGAGGTCTGTATGAAGACAGATGGAAAAGGCTGGGACTGCAAAAGGAGACGAATGAGAGAGGATGTGCTAGAGGCTAGATATGAACGACTGCCGAGGAAAGGTAGAACAGGACCTTCCCTTTGTAACCCCAAACCCAGGTGGGATCGAAAGCAGCCTTGGGTTCACACCCACACCCTGAAGTCTGGTTGAAGTGTGGTTACCAGATGAGTCTGAGGACGGGGTAAACCTGTTTCTCAAAGATACGGGACAGGCTAACTCCTCTTGTCAGGTGTGATCAAACCTGCTGGGTCATGGGGCTGGTCTTTGGCAGCAGATGTGGGGCGGGGAGGGCGGGAACAGAGCAATCTGTGTTTTGGCTAACCACAGCATGCAATGTCTGTCACCCCAAGTCCCCGTGTCTCCGTCCTCACAGCAGGAACCAACTTTATCTAGGGGTGACCCTCCAGAAACTGCATGTCAAAGGGTGACCGGACTATATGAGTGAGGGCCACAAACATCCCTTTTTCTTTCTCCCTGTCTGTCTCTCTCATTTTCACCTGAGACAAAGGAACCTGAGCATGTGATCAGCCCCTTTGCTGGGACCCTGTGGGAAGAATTTTCCCTTAAACTAAGTCTAGCTTGTTAAGATTTAGCTGCTGGGAAGCGTTTTATCTTCATTTCTCTTGTGCCCATTCCTGACATTAATGCCCAATGCTCACACTCGCTTGAAATCTCTCTCATCGTAGTTAAATGAACGTCTTTGATTTTTTAAGCTAAACCCATACAGGGCTGTGTTTAAACCGAATCATTTGGTAACTCCAGTTAAAGTAGCAAACTGGTACATATTGACCCCTGACGGGGACAATGGCCCTCTGAAGGGCTGGTCAGTGCAGAACAACCATTCTGGGGGAATTCGGGACTGGGAATGTGCTGGGGTCACCCTGCAGGAAGTAACCAAGGCTGGTGGCGGCCAGAGCACAGCTGGTGTGTCGCTGGCAGGCTGCTAATAGAGGGATGTGGCTAGACACACTCAGGATGTGACTTGCAGGCTTGTAGCTGGCTGTGAGCAGCCGAGGTGGGAGCCACACCAGCAAAGCATGGGGAGGCACCCAGGGTTAGAGGGCAGGTGGTGACAGCCTCTTGCTGGTTGGGATGCCCCCCCCCAGGGGCATTGAACATGGGCATCCAATTTAACTCTCTCAGGATTTGAGCCTTTGATCATTTGCATCTAAAGCACAATCCCCCCCACAGACCATCCAAGAGGGAGCAGACCCGCCCTGCCAATGAAAGTGATGCCAGTCTCTGGAGCCGGATTTAAGCGCCCGGATCTTTGGTGACCTCAATTCAAATCCAGCCACTGCCCCAGCCCCCTTTCAGAGATATTCCACAGAGCTTCACGCAAACAAAATGGGCACTGGGTTTAGACATTCAGGGTTAGACTCACAACAGCCTAAGGGAATTAGGAGCTGGTAGAGCAGGACTTTCCAACCCACCCGCCGCCGCCCCTCTGGAACTCTTTAACCAGCTGTGGCCATCCAGACTGGTTTGCTCCTGTCTTCAGCTCTAGCCTTTTTCTCCGGGCCATTTGCAAAACTCTAATGACTGGGCTCGTCCAGGATTTGAACCCAGGACCTCTCGCACCCAAAGCAAAAAATCATACCCCTAGACCAACAAGCCAAACACATAATGTTGTTGCAGTGCTCTCTCTTAGTCAGGATGTGCCACTCTTCCCTCAGGCACCTCTATCTCTTCAATGGCTGCCTCCACTCTGCAAGCTCCACCTCTCATTGGTGTCTCCGGTGTTGGCATCAGCTCATGGAACTCCCTGCCACTGGACGTTACTCAGGCTGACACCTCAGCTCCAGGCATCACAGGGCTCCTTCCTGTCTCTAGTGATCCTGCTTGGCTCTGTCAGGATTGGGTGCCAGCTGTACTAAGGCTGTGGTGAGTTCGCCAGGGCTGGCTTCTTTCCAGTCATTCTTCCAAATGAGATTGTTCCATAGGTGGCAAATTGAACAACATTGTCATGTCATTGGGGGTGACCTGTGGATTTAGACTGACTTTGTGACACTGTTTCTCTAGCCTCAGTTAATCATTTTATTGTACGTGATGCTGGGCTAGACTTGATGCTTAGTTTTAGTGCAGGTAATTCTGTGTAATCAACAGATCGCATCATTCCTTTAGTTACCTGCTACACAGTCTAACCCAGCTCTTTGCTCCTTTTCATCTCCAGCTTCCCTCCAATGGCCTGTGCTCAGGATTGTTACTCAGAGACTCAGAGGATGGGAAAGCCCCAGCCCAGCTCCCTCGGTCTTATGCCAGATTCTCGTTAAAGAGCTAACCGTGTTATTTGTCACTAAGGGTAATCTCTAACTACAAGCAGAGAGGGCTCCGAGACAAGGCAGCAGGACAGGTGCGAGTGCCATGTCCAGAAGATGGAGAAGGCTGGGCCTGTAAATGGAAATGAATGAGAGGGGACGTGACAGAGGATAGATATGAATGACAGCCTGGAGAAGGGAGAACGGGACCTTCCCTGGGAGGACACAAGAACAAGGGGTTGTGGAACAAGTGCAGCAAACTCAAGTCATGCAGGATTTGAGTCTGCCCCTTCTTATGGTGAAAGCGGCCAGCTCACCACAAGTTCTCCCAATGGTGGAGAGACAGGGCTCAGAGCCTGTGATGTAGCTGAGTGGTACAAGTGACTGGATTTAGGCTCGAGTGGATTTGGAGATGAGAGCTTGAATCCTGCCAATGCCACGGGCCCCTCATCAGATGGATTTCACAAACCATTGTGCCAAGGGGCGGAGGGCTGCATTTAGACATTGAAAGCTTGTTTTCACAACAGCCAAAGGGAATTAGGCACTCACTGGTGCAGGACTTTCTAACCCTTTGCCTGCACCCGTCAGTTCTGGGCCCTTGTAGTGCTTGTTAACCCACCATAGTGACTGGGGCTTCCCCAGACTGTCGGCACCTCTCCATGTCTGGAGCCACTTTCTAAAGGTAACTTGCAAAACTAAAACCTACAGACTTCTCAGGGATCTGAACCCAGAATCTCTCACACCCAAAGTGAGTCATACCCCTACGCTAAGGAGCAATGTTCAGCCATCTTTACTAGCTGCTTTCCACTCTCATGGGTATCCCATTGAACTCCCTACCACTTGATGTTATTCCAACTGACGCCTCAGTCTGTGAAAGTGCTTTTCTACATCTGTCACAGGTTGGGGCGACTGCCCTGTCTTCTCCTACCACAGCAGGGCAGGGACCTCCACACGCAGGCTTCTCCTTTCTTGGGCGGAGACCCACGTCCCTCCCCCGTCTCCCCGGTGCCTCTCCCAGCTGCATAGCACTCTGCCTGCCCTGGCTCATTCCCAGCAAAAGACAGACTGCCCAAGCTGGTTTCTCTTGCCTTTTCCTTTGAGACTAACCCCAGAGTCATTGCCAGTGGGTCGAGTTACCACCCAGCTCAGCCTAGCCTTGCCCATGTGTTCCTAGATAAAAGCTTCACAAAGAAAACCCCACTAGCCCAGCCCTCCAAGGGCCTGGAATCGGCCTGCCAAGCCTCACCCCAAGACTTTCCCTGCGGTCAAAAGTTCATCATAGTTCCAGCTTGGAACAACTGGGAGGGGGCTTGGGATGGGGGGCCCGAGTCCTTCCAACCCTCTCCTATGCCCTGGGGCCCTCCATGGGTCCAGTCCATTTGCTGGCCCGGGCCCTGTGCTGGTTTAAAACCAGGCTATTGAGCTGTGGCCCGTGGTTCCTGGAGAAGCCAGTCTGCACCAGCGTAGCATAATGTGGAGGAAAAATTCAGTGGACCCAAGTAGGCCTAAACTTCCCAAGTAGGCCTAAAACTTTGGTCAAGCTAACTGCATATATGAAGCATAAGAAAAGAGTGTGGAAAATTCCATTGTAAGGCAATTGCAGCAGCACAGCTTAAGAAACGTTAACTGCAAAAGAACACCTGTCAATAACAGGAAAAGCTTGGTTTGCTATATTCCAAATAAGGTAATTAAGACGAAAGTATGTGTAATTCGTCTGAGATTTTAAGCTTTAAAAAGCTGTGTGTGCTTTGCATCGGGGGGCAGCTACTTAGAGCTGTTACCCCCCAGCGCTTGTAATCAATAAAGGAGCCTCAGGCTTGGTTCTGATCCAAACACAATGCGTGGTTAATTTTTCCACCACAATAGGCATCTTGCCAAGGGGCTGGTAACTGATGGGATGACACTGGGGACACTACGGACCATGCCGCAGCCCTGGCTGCATGTTTAATCCAACGGCCCCCAAAGGAACTGTCATAAATATAAAGGGAAGGGTAAACACCTTTAAAATCCCTCCTGGCCAGAGGAAAAACCCTTTCACCTGTAAAGGGTTAAGAAGCTAGGATAACCTCGCTGGCACCTGACCACAATGACCAATGAGGAGACAAGATACTTTCAAAAGCTGGAGGGGGGTAGAAACAAAGGCTTGCTCTGTCTGTGTGATGCTTTTGCCAGGGACAGAACAGGAATGGAGTCTGAGAACTTAGTAAGTAATCTAGATAGATATGTGTTAGATTCTGATTCCTTTAAATGGCTGAGAAAATAAGCTGTGCTGAATGGAATGGATATTCCTGTTTTTGTGTCTTTTTGTAATTTAAGGTTTTGCCTAAAGGGATTCTCTGTGTTTTGAATCTGATTACCCTGTAAGGTATTTACCATCCTGATTTTACAGAGGTGATTCTTTTTTACTTTTTCTTCTATTAAAATTCTTTTTAAGAATCTGAATGCTTTTTTTCATTGTTCTTAAGATCCAAGGGTTTGGGTCTGTGTTCACCTATGCAAATTGGTGAGGATTTTTATCAAACTTTCCCCAGGAAAGGGGGTGTAAGATTTGGGAGGATTTTGGGGGGAAAGACGTTTTCAAACGGACTCTTTCCCAGTAACCGGTGTTAGACGTTTGGTGGTGGCAGTGGAAGTCCAAGGGCAAAAGGTAAAATAGTTTGTACCTTGGGGAAGTTTTAACCTAAGCTGGTAAAAATAAGCTTAGGAGGTTTTCATGCAGGTCCCCACATCTGTACCCTAGAGTTCAGAGTGGAGAAGGAACCTTGAGAGGCACTAACCCTGCTGCCATTTGAAAGCGAACAGTGAAATGGTCTTGGGCTGGTTTATAAATCCGGGAAAGGTGCTGGGAGCTGCGGATGAGCCAGCACACTGCCTGGTGGAAAGGTGTCATTGTCCAAGCGCTCTCCAGCTGGGCTCCAGCATGCTTAAACAGCCAACAAATGCATCAGACATTAAATGGGGACCCATTTTCTGCCTTTGGGAGACTGTTTTACATTTGGGCTGAGACTTGGGGGAAAGCGAGTGGGGCAAAATAGCTAGCGAGCGGGTGCATCTGGGGACAGCTAGGTGGATTGATTAGCAGATCAATGCAAGAGCCATGGTGTGATGCTGGCAGACCAGGTGGCAGCTCATGCCAAGGCCTCACTGACCCCTGGCAAATGCATGGTTGGCACCCAGGCTGGCTCACTGGCATTAGCCGTGTTAAAATAGATATTACATTTCTAAGGTTGCGTTCAGTGTTTGGCCCTTTATGAAACACTTGGGAGCTGCTCCCTGCATTCATCTCATGCACACCGGCTGCATCCTGCGTTATGTCCCAGTGTTTGCTCTGTAACTACAGATGTGTCTGCTAGGAAAGTGGACAGCCCCCCAGACAGGAGAGAAGGAACACAAAGAGTGAGCTGCTAGTTCACCACAAGAGGCATCAGCATGTGCCCGGCAAAAGAAGACCCATAGACCCCAGATGAACCATCATGGGACACCAGTGGGTGGAAGATGTGGTTGATTCTTTTCCCCAGCCCCTTGAAGAGGGACCTGCACAGATGCTCGAGCTCTGCAGGAAGGGCGTAAAACTTCCTGTCAAGAAGAAATTGTCATCACTTTGCTGCTTGGAGAGGGCCAGGGATCTCCAGGCTGCTTAGCCAGTGTTAGCTCTAAAGGACGTTACAGCTGCTCCTGTTACTGTCTGGACCCACAGACGTACTCGTGTGTGTGTGTACTTGTTACCTGCTTTAACCTGCAAATCACTTGCTAGTTCTTTCCCTCGTTAATAAATCTTTAGTTAGTTAATTACAGGGTTAGCTGCAGGAATTGGTTTGGGGTGAGGTCTGCAGTGCACTCGACATCGGATCAGGTACTGGCACTGGATCTTGTGTGATTTTTTTTTTTTTTTTTTTTTTTTGGTACAATGGACCAGCTCTCGCAAAGGGATGTCGGGATACCCTGGGGCACCCAAGGGGCTGGCCTGGGCTCTCTCCATGGTAAGGTATGAAGAGTTCACACATGACTGGTGAAATCGAGTTCTAGGACCTACCACCAGTTTGGGGGTTGTGCCATCTGTCCTGAGGCTGGTGCCCCAAAGCCCTCAAATTCCCCCTCCTCTCCCTGCCCATCCCAGCCCCTGGGGCCGCACTCACAGAGCCTGTGCCAGTGGATCTGTTCGGCTCAACGTCAGTAATGTACTAGGAGAAGCCAGAACTCCCAAGGGAGCCCCCAAACTCCCAGCCTGCTCTTGCTGGTCCTGCTCACTGCTGGAATGGAGCCTCCTCCTAGCCATCCCAGGGATTAGCTCTGTGAGGCTGATGCCCCTTCCTGTGGTCACACGTATCTTACCGCTGTGGATGCTCTGTGCCTTGGCCACCCAGCCAGGTCCCTCTGCGCTGCCATTTTCCATGCAGCGTCCTTCCAAATCTCTTCTGTGGGAGGGGCATCCGGCCAGCCTCACACCCAGTGCCTTGACCCGGTCATTCCTGCAGCAACCCCGCTCACTGCCCACCGGTGCCCCTTAGTGGTAGGCCTCCCCTGGGCCTCTGCAACATGCAGCCAAGGTCTGCTCAGTCCCCAACCTTGCTGCTTCCCAAAAACTCTCTTCTTCCTCCCTCCAGGCCAGACCCCCCGGGTCCCCCACGCTCCCAGGGTTCCCTCCTGCCCTCTCTACTACGCAGAGGGTGACCGCCAACTTTCTCCTAGCAGCCTTTACTGCTGCCAGCTCCCTAGCTTTAGACTAGCCCCACCCACCCCTGCTCAGCTGTGCCTTCCCCTAATTAGGGCTTTTCCTTCCACCCTGAATTGTCCCAGTTTGTTGCCTGGCACACCTCTGTGCTCTCACAGCCGGCATAGGGAGCGCACCCCATCACACCGGCCTCCTATGTAATCCCGGAAGATGGGAAACCCACCTGAGCATCTCTGCTCTAAACCAGAGCCCTGGAACCAGGTTTCACATGGCCCCCATAGCGTGCCCAAGCCACTGGGTGCCCAAGGGAATCTCTCCCTGCCCGCTGAGGCTTAGCTGGCGCCGAACTCCAGGGGAGGGCTCGTGGCTGAGATCCCCAAGCAGCCTGGCAGTCGGGGTTTTAGAGGCCCCTTGCTAGTCCCATCCCGGATGCCCCACTGCCACGCCCCTGGGCCAATCGACCCACTGGCTGATGCACCGGCCCCTTCTGCCCCATCTTGGCTCGGCGCCACTCAGTCTAATATTTTTCCAGCTAGGCTGACGCCCAGGGGAGGTTATTAGTGGAGCTAATGAGCTCCCTTCTTCCCTCTGCCCCCGATGGATGCTAACGAGCCAGCTTTCTTAATCAGCCCCTGGTGGGCACTGAGGCAGAGCTAATTGGCAGGCCCATTCCCACCAGGACCCTAAAGCCCTTCCAGAGGTCATTAATGCCAGGAAAGATTGCTCTGCCTGCAGGCCCCGGAGACACATGTGAGGGACCTATATCAGATCCACAGCTCCACTGCAGAGCAAGGGGGCCAGTCATGGTGCGGTCCCAGATTGGGCCACCCTCATAGGATGGCTGGGCCTGGGGTCAGGCACAGTGGGGCACAGAGAGGGAGTGGAGCAGCCAGTGGCTCCTGGGCCTCTTTGACTCTCTTGGTTCTGGGAAACAAACCCAGTCACCTGAGAAAGGGACTGAAATTCTGCCGACACTGGGGGCTGGGCATGGTGCCCCCACTGCCTTTGGAGACCCTTCAGGCCAGGGGTTTCAGAGCACAGCTCGAACCAGGCCCGTAAGGAATTGGAGAGACCAGCTGGAGCCCTCTTGTGAGGACAGCTTGTCCCTCATCTGCTACTACAGTGGGTTGGTGCCTTCCCCTGACTTGGCTAGCACTCTCCCAGAGGGGCCAAGGGAACCGATCCAGGCAGGCGGTTCCCCAGCGCGATAGGCTTGGCTACATCGTGACAGCCCCATCCAAACACACAAGCAACCAGCGTTGGCTGATGCTTTATCATGCCAAGCTCTCCTCAGCACCCGCCAGCCCTCTCCCCACGACTGTCTCTCTTCCGCCTACTCGGCCAAGGTCATTGTCCCCAGGAGCAGGTGCATAGCCAGGATGCAACCCCAGGGGATAGCCACCCCCCACCCCCACCCCAGGGACAGGCCCGGCCAGAACGGGGCTGGCCAAGGGGCCTGGGTCAGCCCTGGTTTGGTTTCCATCCAGGACTCCTTTAGTAAGGCAAGGGAAAATCCGTGAGGGGTTCAGGACCAGATCCACTGGGCTCCGCAGGGCAGGATTGGAGGGCCCAGAAGCTACATGATGTGGGTCCACTGGGCAAAGAGTACCAAAAGCACCAGGGGTTTCCAGTCAGGCCCCTCTGACGTAGGTGCTCCGCTGAGCTGGAGAGAGGGCCGCTGGGTCCATGCACTGAGAGAGGATGTGCATGGGGTGGGTCAGAGGAGATGAGAGGGGTTCAGATACTCACAGACATGGCGGACTGGAAGGGACCTTGCACAGTATCTAGTCCAGCCCCTGCACTGAGGCAGGGCCAAGTGACCCTAGACCAGCCCTGATGGTGGTATGTCCAACCCAGTCTGCCACACAATGCTCCCATTAAACCAGCCATGACTCCTGTCACAACTCTTGTCCAGACTGGGAGTGGCCCAAGGAATTCAGATACTCAGAGGGGAGGGCTAAAGGGGTTCACAGAGGGATGGATGGACAGGTATCTCGGGGGACAGAGATGGGGGACGTCATGTTACAGCTGATTGGCGATAGGGCCTTCCCCCCACCAGCCCGGATTCTGTAGGACCCCACCCAGAGGGTTTCACCCATCAGTAGCCAAGGGGGCAGACGGCCCAGCACTGTGGCAACTGGCACTAATCGGCCAAAGACTCAACCCCTCCCTCCAGCATACAGTGGTGGAGGGTCGCTGTGGAGTGAGGGAAAGACAGGAAGGGATGTAGAAATAGATCACACCCCTCACAAGCCAAGCCCCGTCCCTACAAGACAACACATCAGCCTGCCCCAAAATGCTTTCAAAGAAACTCAGCCGTGAGACCCCCTTGTTCCCTCATTGCTGTATTGTTAGCAAGGCGCAGCCGTAGAGAGGTCCTATGATAAAATGCAGCAGGGCAGGGAGGGGCAGAGCCGCCTGGTGTGGAGGGGAGCCAAACCCCCAGTTCACTGGGGACTCCCCATTTCTGTGGCAGCTCTCAATCATCCCAGCTGCAAACTGAGCATTGGTAACAAAACACATCACTGCAGAAGAACCAGAATGGTCCAATGTGGGAATGTGAAGAGGGGGCTGGCTCCTGCCTGCACCAAACATGGCCTGGTGCCTGGACAGGGTTGGGCAGCCATCCCCGCCTCCTCGGCACTGAGCCGAGGGTTGGTCCCTTCCCAGCTGTGAGAAAGGGTGTTCGGATAACACCCCCAAGACGTTCCCTCACCTGTAAGCAGGCGGCACAAGCTCATGAACTGCCCAGGGGATTTAAGAGTGGTGTTCGCCATATCTCAGCCCATGCGGCCGGATGCAGGGTCTTTTGTGGGGTCAGGGGCCAGGTGACGCTCCCCAGTAGTACCAGCAATCGAGGCAGGTGCTTTCGGGTGGAGCATCCCTTGAGGGGGGCATTAGTGGGGGTTGGAGCTGAGACATGGGCTTCGGCGGGTGTCCCATGGTCTGCGGGACTCCAGCAGCCGCGCCGTGAGCACCACAGGACGCCAGGCTCGGACGCTCCCCCACGGGGGAAGGGATGGGATCAGGGGCTGCCTGAGGGGGACTCTGGGCTGGGATCAGCGTACATGGGAGCTGGGAGCAGCAGCCACAAAACTCAAGAGTGGGGAGCAGGCTGGCAGAGCAAGCCGTGGGGGAGGGGGCAGAGCAGCAGTTTGCAGTGGAGGCAGGTGTCAGGGGAGGGGCCCCTCCCCCAGCCGGCTACACCAAGCCATTGCCCTTCATGCGCTCCAGCAGCACGGAGACCAGGTGCTCCAGCTTGAGAGCAGCCTGGTGCCCCGCCTCCAGCACCTCAGCATGGTTGGCCTTCTCCTGGGTCCCGTACTCCAGCACTGACTTGTTGGTGATCAGAGAGAAGCCGAAGACGCGCAGACCACAGTGCCGGGCCACAAGCACCTCGGGCACTGTGCTCATCCCTGGGGGAAGAGCCTGTGTCAGTCTGCAGGGAGCGACAGAGAGCCGGTGATGCCCGGCCCCCGCCCCGCAGCTGCTTGCCCTTCCCGTTCCCTCCTAAGCTGTTTGCCTCTTTCCCTCCCTCTCCTCCCTCCTATCCCTTCCTTCGCTGCCTCCCTCCCCGTTCCCTCCTCTGCCCCATTCCCTCCCTTCTTTCCCTCCCTTCCTGTTCCCTATGCTGCCCCATTCCTTCCAGTCCCTCCCTCCCCGTTCCTTCCTCTGCCCCATTCCCTTCCTTCCCTCCCTCCCTCCCTGTTCCCTCCTCTGCCCCATTCCTTCCTTCCTGTCCCTCCCCATTCCCTCCTCCCCTCCAGCGCCCTCCCTCGGCTCACCTACAGCGTCGGCGCCCAGCTGCTGCAGGAAGCGGCACTCAGCGATGGTCTCGTAGTTGGGCCCCCCCACGGTGCAGTAGACACCCTCGTGCAGGCTGGGGCCATAGCCCAGCTCCCTGCCCACTGCCAGCGCCAGGCCCCGTAGCTGCTCGTCGTAGGAGTCCGACATGGCGGGGAAGCGGGGCCCGAATCTACGCAGGTAGGGAAGGGGAGAGAGCTCGTGGGGGGAAAGGAGATGGAGGCGCACCCCCATCCCTTCCCAGAGCAGGGAATGGCCCTGGGGTCCCTTGTGCTGGGCTCTGGTCAGGACTCAGAGTCCTGTCCCCGCCCAGGGGTGCCCACCCGTTTCCCGGGCTTTACATTGCTGCCACTACTGGCCGTGGCAAGGGAGGAGCTGTAGGAAAATACTGGGGGTAGGGGCAGCAGGGAGGGAGGGCACTGGGTGCCCAGGGCAGCAGGAGGGGGCTGGGTGTCTGGCAGGGCAGGGCATCAGGGGGGCAGAGCAGTGGGGGGGCAGGGACAGGAGGTGCAGGGTGCCCGGGGGGGGGGGGGACAGCTCCTACCTCTCATCGCAGGGGCCGCTCAGCGGGTTGGTGCCTGCCAGGCCAGGCATGTTGATGTGGTCCCGGATCACCATGATGTCACCCACCTGATACCCAGGGTTGAGGCCACCAGCCGCGTTGGTGACGATCAGGGTCTCTGCGCCCAGCAGGTGGAAGATCCGCACCGGGAACGTCACCTGGGGGCAGGGGGAGAGGCAGGCAGGGATGGGGGTGGGGTGGCCACCTCCAAAATGGGGGGGTGAAGGGAGAGGGGCATCCAATGCCAGACGCTACCCAGCTACGGTACCCCAATACAGCTCTGCTGGTGCCCCTCACCCCCAAACTGCAGCCCCCCTCCTCTCCCCTTTCCCCATGTCCCTCATTCCTGAATCGCAGCCCCCGTGTCCCTCACCCCCAACCCGCAGCACCCCTTCCCTCCCCCCATGCCCCTCACTCCCAACCCGCAGCTCCCCTCACTCCTGAACCACAGCCCCTCCATGTCCCTCACTCCTGAACTGCAGCTTCCTTTCCCTCCCCCATGCCCCTCACTTCTGAACCACAGCCCCCTGTGTCCCTCAAGGCCGGCCTTAAGGAAAATGGCGCCTTAGGTGAATTTATATTTTGGTGCCCCATGAGTTTAAGGATGTAGTACTTTCACTACAGGGTGTTGGGGAGTGGAGCTGTAGTGAAAACTCTTAGGGTTTTTTTGCGGATAACTTAGAAATTAGCTGTTGATTTCACTGTACACACACAAATCCACAAATATTTCCATCAGTAATAAATAATTTATTTACAAATAGGGAAAGCAAGAAAAATGCTGCTTGAAAACTTGTTAGAGTCAAAATTCAGTGATCTAAACCTCTGAATTGGGCTTGTTACAAATGGACTAGTGAAGGAATAGTTAAATCAACAAATCCTTTCTGGTTTTCGGATAGTTATTTTGTATATTTTGACATTAGTGTTTTTTGCTGTTTTGTTGTAGTCATGTTGGCATCTGGATATGAGAGCCACAAGGTGGGTGAGGTAACATCTTTAATGGGACTGACTTTGGTTGGTAAAAGAGACAAGCTTTCAAACCCCACAGAGCTCTTCTCCAGGTCTGTGAAGCTCAAAAGGGCTTCTCTCTTTCACCAACCAAAGTTGGTCCAAACAAAGATATTACCTCAGCCACCTTGTCTCTCTGTGTTTTAACAGCTTTAAAGCCTGAACTCTTTGAATCTCAGCTTCTACTGTTATTAAAAAGTTATCTGACCTGCCCCCCATAATTTCCCACAACTGTGAAAAGTACAAACTATAAAAAGACAAAAAAGCTTAAAAATAAAGTTTATATTACACATCAACGTTATAAAAAAATAAAAAGTGCATTCTACCAAGCCTATTTATAAGCCAGAGCAGCAGAATTGAAATGTGTGTGGGCGGGGGGGAGGGGAGAAATGGGAAATGCTTATGCCCAAATACATTTGTTAGTCTCTAAGGTGCCACAAGGACTAACAAATTTATTTGCACATAAGCTTTCATGGGCTATAACCCACTTCCTCATACGCATGGAGTGAAAAATACAGTAGGCAGGTATAAATATACAGCACATGAAAAGATGGGAGTTGCCTTACCAAATGCGGGGTCAGTACTAACGAGGCCAATTCAATTACGGTGGATGTGGCCCATTCCCAACAGTTGACAAGAAGGTGCGAGTATCAACAGAGGGAAAATTATTTTTTGTAGTGATCCAGCCACTCCCAGTCTACAAGCTGTCAGGAACAGTATCCCCGATAATGTTACGGCAAACCTGGTGGCTGAGCTTTGTGACTTTGTCCTCACCCAGAACCATTTCAGATTTGGGAATGATTTATACCTTCAAGTCAGTGACACTGCGATGGGTACCCGCATGGCCCCATAGTATGCCAACATTTTTATGGCTGACTTAGAACAACGCTTCCTCAGCTCTAGTCCCCTAGCTCCCCTACTCTATTTGCACTACACTGATGATATCATCATCATATGGACCCACAGGAAGGAGGCCCTTGAGGAATTCCAACAGGATTTCTACAATTTCCATCCCACCACCAACCTCAGCCTGGACCAGTCCACACAGGAGATTCACTTCCTGGACACTACAGTGCAAATAAGCGATGGTCACACAAACACCACCCTATACCGGAAACCTACTGACCGCTATTCCTACCTACATGCCTCTAGCTTTCATCCAAACCACATCACATGATCCATTGTCTACAGTCAAGCCCTAAGATACTACCGCATTTGCTCCAATCCCTCAGACAGAGACAAACACCTACAGGATCTCTATCAAGCGTTCTTAAAACTACAATACCTACCTGGGAAAGTGCGGAAACAGATTGACAGAGTCAGAAGAGTCACCTACTACAGAACAGGCCCAATAAAGAAAGTAACAGAACACCACTAGACATCACCTACAGCCCCCAACTAAAACCTCTCCAATGTATCATCAAGGATCTACAACCTATTCTGAAGGACGATCCCTCACTCTCACAGACCTTGGTAGACAGGCCAGTCCTCACTTACAGACACCCCCCAACCTAAAGCAAATACTCACCAGCAACTATACGCCCCACAACAGAAACACTAACCCAGGAATCAATCCATGCAACAGACTCTGTTGCCAGCTCTGTCCGCATATCTATTCAAGGGACCATCACAGGACCTAACCACATCAGCCACACGATCAGGGGCTCATTCACCTGCACATCTACCAATGTGATATATGTCATCATGTGCCAGCAATGCCCTTCTGCCATGTACATTGGCCAAACCAGACAGTCTCTACGTAAAAGAATAAATGGGCACAAATCAGACGTCAAGAATTATAACATTCAAAAACCAGTAGGAGAGCACAATCTCCCTGGACACTTAATAATAGACTTAAAAGTAGCCATTCTTCAACAAAAACTTCTAAAACAGACTTCAATGAGAAACTGTAGAACTGGAATTAAATTTGCAAACTTGACACTATCAAATTAGGCCTGAATAAAGACTGGGAGTGGCTGGGTCACTACAAAAAATAGTTTTCCCTCTGTTGATATTCACCCCTTCTTGTCAACTGTTGGGAATGGGCGACATCCACCTTGATTGCACTGGTCTCGTTAGCACTGACCCCCCCCCACTTGGTAAAGCAACTCCAATCTTTTCATATGCTGTATATTTATACCTGCTTACTGTATTTTCCACTCCATGCATCTAATGAAGTGGGTTTTAGCCCACAAAAGCTTATGCCCAAATAAATTTGTTAGTCTCTAAGGTGCCACAAGGACGCTCACCGTTTTTTCTGATTCAGACTAAGGATATGTCTACACTACCCACGTTACGCAGCAGTGCTGCCACGCTGTGCCGTGGGCAGTACAGACACGCTTTATCGCAGGAGTGCGATGGTAGCTTTATCACCAGGAGCGTAACTCCCGGCAATAAAGCATTGTCTATACTGGTGCTTTTCAGTGCTAATACTTTTCACACCCCTGAATGACAAAAGTTTTATCGCTGAAAGTGGCAGTGTAGACACCGCCTTACACGGCTACCCCTCTGAAACCTATCCCCACTAGAGTTCTCTCTCAGCTTAAGGGCCTGATTGAAAATCACAACCACCACACAGGCTTCAGAGTGGTAGCTGTGTTAGTCTGTATCAGCAAAACAATGAGGAGTCCTTGTGACACCTTAGAGACTAACAAATTTATTTGGACATAAGCTTTTGTGGGCTATCACACATTATCCTTAATTCCATCCTCACACTAACAGCAGGAACCCGTGACTTTCAGAGGATGAATTAGGTTTGCAGGATATGGGATTAAGATGGGAGTAAAGAAAGGAGTTTCCTTATTCTTAATCTTGATGCAGCCTAGAAATGTACCAAACATTGTGCCCAACAGTTTAGACCAGGCTCTGCCCCAAGGAATTTCAGTATACTGTTAAGTACAACTTGTAGTGGAAACAGAAACTGTTGAAAAAAGAAAGCCTGAGGGTATGGGTAAGCAATCAGGGATTGAATGAAAGGTAAATGGGTTTCAAGGAGGTCACAGCAGGCAGGCAGATACTACCCACTGTGACTCCCATACCCACTCCTGTTCAGATTGGGGGTGTGGGAGGAGACACATGGGGGAGTTGATCTCAGTGTCACACTCATTTATCTCCTATGCACCCGCCTGCCTGACTCTGGGGTGGCAGCAGCCTCCCTGGGACCAAGAAAGTGAAGATTCTGAGCCAGGGGAGCAGGGAGGACAGGACCTTCAGCTGCTGATGGGGGGGCACAATTTAAAGGTGCCCCCCATCAGCTGGAGTGTCATACAGCGCCCTCCCCAGGCAGCCCAGCCCTCCCCCTTGCCCTCAGGTCCCCTATGGGAAAGCAGCTGTTCCCTCCTCCCTCCCATACCTAACCTCTCCCTGCAAAGTTGAAGCAGCAGCCCTTCCTCCCTACTGCTCCCAGGTGCCTCCAGCAAGCAGGGGAGAGAGAGGGAGAGATCAGCAGACAAATCCTGGCAGAAAACTGGGGAGGAGGGGTAACATGACCCAGTGCATGTCCCCCCATGTGTCAGCTCTCTGCAAGGAAGGGATGGGATGGAAGCAGGCAGGCTGCAGCAGCACCCCTCCTGGTGCTCACTGTGTGGAGTTAAATATGCGCTCCAGTCCTGTTGGCAGTGCCAGGGGAAAGAGCAAGCCCTTCCTTGGACAAGTGGAACTCTTAGTGGGGAAGGGGAAGAGAAGGGGGGTGGACCCGGACCTGCTCTACACTAAAGCACAACCAGAGAGCTGGGCTGCTGCAAACCCCCAGTCAGCCGGCGCACACAGAGACAAGCTGCACACACACTCCTCCTTCAACACTGTCCCCCCACCCCCGACATCAGGTCAGGACCCAGCACAGCCTGCCCCATGGTGTCTACAGGGGGCCCCAGGAGAGTGCCAGGAGAGTGGGGGGACCCTACCGGACACCCACCCCTGCTGCTGCTCCTCTGGGTGAGTGAGTGCTTCAAGCTGCAGCTTGGATGTGTGTGTTTTTCTCTCCCCCCCCCGCCCGCCGACCCTAGCTGGGCTGGCAGTAG
The DNA here is from genome assembly GCF_009764565.3 of Dermochelys coriacea. Lineage (NCBI taxonomy): Eukaryota > Metazoa > Chordata > Testudines > Dermochelyidae > Dermochelys > Dermochelys coriacea. The sequence goes on from NC_050080.1 coordinate 35,383,273, forward strand.
GACTTCCCCTCCTTAAGCCCAGCTGGCTGGCCACAGGTAAAGTCACAAGGGACCTATCAAATGCGCCCCCATCAGCACCGTCGCCTTGAGCAGCTGCCCTTATCGCCTTGGTCAAAGACCAGCCCTCACTCCCGAACCGCAGCTCCCCTCCCCTCCTCCCATGCCCCATAATCCCGAACCACAGCCCCCCTCCCATACCCCCATGCCCCTCAGTCCTGAAACACAGCCCCCGTGTCCCTTACTGCCAACCCGCAGCTCCTCACTCCTGAAACACAGCCCCCCTCCCGAACCCCCATGCCCCTCACTCCTGAATCGCAGCCCCCCGTGTCCCTCACTGCTGACCCGCAGCTCCCCTCCCACCATGCCCCTCACTCCCAAATTGCAACCCCCTCCCCTCCCCCCTGACTCCCAAACCACAGACCCCCCCATTCCCCTGTGCCCCTCACTACCGACCCACAGCCCCCTGCTAGCCCAGCCCTGGGCTCCCCCCACACCACCTTCCCCTCAAGGAGCCACTCACCTTCCACAGCGGGTAGCCCTCATACATGTGGAACCGGCCCTTCATCACCACGCAGCTTACCCCCGCCAGCATCCCGAACACCAGCTTCCCAGCATGGCCTGCCACTGCCAGAGACGGAAAAGGGTTTAACGCCAGCCCCAGGGCATCTGTGTAAGTGTAGGTCCTGCCTCGCCTCTGCACCCCCTGCCCCTCACACTCTGCACCCCCTCACCCGCTGCACCCCCGCCCCCACCACTCGCCCTCTGCACCCTCCTGTCCCTCGCCTCATATTGCCCATTATACAGTATAGCGGCCCTTTCCCATCCCCCACCCTCTTCTGCCCCTAGTGCCCATTGTACAATATAGCCACCCCCCGCCGGGTACCTGTGCTCTGGGGGAAGTTGGGAATGTCCGTGTAGTTAAAAACCACTGGATCCTTCACCAGGTCAGCCAGGCCCCCAAGGCCAGAGCCACAGATAATGGCCAAGCTAGGCCGGTGCTTGGTGTGATCCAGCAGCCATTTGGCTGTTTCCTTGTGCTGCTCATACGTGTACCTGCTGGGGGAGAGAGACGCAAGAGAGTTAAACCGAGTCATGTGCTTACACAGCAGGGCCAAACCCTTCCAGCAGGGGGCACAGGGATACATACACACACACACACACACACACACACACACACACACAGAGCAAGTCCGATCCCCTCCAGCAGGGGGTGCAGGGACACCCACACATTCACTCACACACATATATATATACACACACAGCAGGGTTGATCACCTCCAGCAGGAGTGCAGCCACACACACACACACACACACATAGAGAAGGGCTGAATCCCTCCAGCAGGGGGTGTAAGGACACACACGCACACACACACACAAACAGCAGGGCCGATCCCCTCCAGCAGGGGGTGCAAGGACACGGGGGGACACACACACACTCATGCAGCTCCCAGCCCATCTCAGCGGCCTGGCAGGGGCTGACACGGGCAGGAGGGCGGTGCAGAGCTGCAGGGGTACAAGGGGCTGGAGCCAGGCTGGGCCCCAGGGAGAACGCCAGGGTGGGAGCGGTGGCCATGGCAGGGCAGGACGGAATTGCAGAGCAAGGGGAAGAGAGGGGCTAGGGGATGGGCGAGGTGCCAACCCCAGGGAGGCCAGGGTGAGGGCAGGGACCTCTGAGCTACCAGGCTCCTGGGCTGGTCCTGCAGGGAGCTGACTGCTCTTCGTCCCTAGGAGAAGGGCCCCAGTCTGGCAGGACACGGCACTTTACCAGCACCATCCACCCTGCGTGGGCTAGCGGGGAAATCTCCCCCCCACCCCAGCTTTGCCAGTGCCCCTCACTCCAAACCTGCAGCCCCCACTAGCCCGGGAGATAGCCTGGGCCTGATCTCCTGTCACTGGAGGCTTGAGAAGGGTGCTGGGGGTAGGCAGCCTGCAGAGTCAGGCAGGCTGGCCTGTGATTGCTCCCTGGCCTGTTGATCGTTAACTAAGGGGTATGTGGGGAGGGGCAGGGAGTGGGGTCAGCCCAGGCCACTGAAGGGGAAGTGGCTACCCCAGGGGCCGTTACTCCGCAGGACCCGGACCCGGCGCTAGCAGGGCACCACCTGGGCGGTGGTTTCCCAGAATAGAGAGACGTCTCTGCTCCGATTCCTGCCAGTCCCCCTCCTACTCCCCCCCAATTGAGTCACACACTGGGTTTTGGAGGGAAATGTGCCGAGCTGGCTGTTTGGGTCAGGTGGCTTTGACTCATCCGGATGCTGGGGGAGCCTGGAGGCGCCATAAACATGAGAATCTGGTCTTAGCAAGGGGTAGAATAGCAGGCGCCGTGGGTCAGGACTGAGGGGCACCAGTAAACTCTCCTTGCAGCTGCCAGGGGCTGGATCAGAGCCAGCACCCCCTGGACTGGAACAGCCCTATGCCCCATTCCCCCCCCCCGCCCATGCCAGCAGGGCATAAAGGGGTCAGGGAGAGTCTCACATTCCCTGCAGGAGCAGACGGCCCCTCACCCATTACGAATGGGTCAGAACTAGCCCTACTGCAGCAGGCTGGGGTCACTATGCAGGGCTCCGCACAGCTAGGGACCCTGGGCTGCAGGGGGGTACAGCAGGGGGCGCTGAGCAACGGGGGGATATAGCAGGGGGCACAGCAAGGGTGCTGGGCTGGGGGGTGCAGCAGGGGGAGTACAGCGGGGGTGCTGGGCAGCAGGGGGGCACAGCAGGAGGCGTTGGGCTGTGAGAGCGCAGCAGAGGGCACTGGGCTGGGGGGGGCGCAGCAGGGGACACAGCAAGGGGGTGGGCTGCGGGGAGGGCACAGCAGGGGGCACTGGGCTGGGGGCGCTCTCCCCAGGTAGACCATTTGCCCTAGAGCAGTGGTTCTCAAACTTTTTTTACTGGTGACCCCTTTCCCTTAGGAAGCCTCCGAGTGCGACCCAGCTTATAAATTAAAAACACTTTTTTATATATTTCACACCATTATAAATGCAGGAGGCAAAGCAGGGTTTGGGGTGGAGGTTGACAGCTGGCGACCCCCCCCCATGTAAACACCTCACGACCCCCTGAGGGGTCCCGACCCCCAGTTTGAGAACCCCTGCACTAGAGGATCACCTCAGCCCCTCCCTGGGGTCTTGGTCTCAGTGCCAGGGCTAATTAAGGCTCCCCCAGACTGCCCAGCACCCCCCCACACCTCTCAGGGCATCAGTGACAGAGATCCCAGGCGACCTGGCTCCCCCCGCTGTAACCACTAGACCGCACTCCCCTCCCATCACTGGGGATGGGACCCAGGAGTCCTAGTTCCAGCCCTTCCGGAGAGGATCCAGGAGTCCGCCCCTCCCCCCGCGCACACCTGCGCTCCTCCGACGTTGCCGGCTCCATGGCGGGTCCAGGCGATGCTGAGCCGGGCGCGGCCGGTCCCGGGTGACTCCGACTGCTTCGCCCCGCCCCCAGCCCGGCCCCGCTCCGGCTCCGGCTCCGGCTCCGGGAGAGAGCCCAGCAGCCGGGGAGACCCCCGCACCCAGTCCCCCAGCACCGGGGAGAGACCCCCATTTTATCCCCCCATTCTAGCCCCTCAGCGCCAGAGACATCCCCCTTTGCAGCCCTCCAGCATCGGGGGAGACCCCCCTCATACTGCCCCACCATTCCCAGCCCCTCAGTGCCCAGAGGAGACCCCCCCTTCCATCACCCAGCATCGGGGGAGACCCCATAATTCCTAGCCCCCCAGCACTATGGGGAGACCCCCCCATTCCCATTCCCAGCCCCCCGACGCCAGAGACACCCCCTTTTCAGCCCCCCTACTCCCAGCTCCCCAGCGCCAGACACCCCCCAATCCAGCCCCCTCCTCCCAATCCCCCGACGCCAGAGACACCCCCAATCCAGCCCCCCTACTCCCAGCTCCCCAGCGCCAGACACCCCCCAATCCAGCCCCCTCCTCCCAATCCCCCGACGCCAGAGACACCCCCAATCCAGCCCCCCTACTCCCAGTCCCCCAGCGCCAGACACCCCCCAATCCAGCCCCCTCCTCCCAATCCCCCGACGCCAGAGACACCCCCAATCCAGCCCCCTACTCCCAGTCCCCCAGCGCCAGACACCCCCCAATCCAGCCCCCTCCTCCCAATCCCCCGACGCCAGAGACACCCCCAATCCAGCCCCCCTCCTCCCAGCTCCCCAGCGCCAGACACCCCCCAATCCAGCCCCCTCCTCCCAATCCCCCGACGCCACAGACACCCCCAATCCAGCCCCCCTACTCCCAGCCCCCCAGCGCCAGACACCCCCAATCCAGCCCCCTCCTCCCAATCCCCCGACGCCAGACACCCCCAATCCAGCCCCCCTACTCCCAGTCCCCCAGCGCCAGACACCCCCAATCCAGCCCCCCTACTCCCAGCCCCCCAGCGCCAGACACCCCCAATCCAGCCCCCTCCTCCCCTCCCCGCAGCAGCGGACACACCCCTTCCCAGCCCCCCGGCGTCGGGGAGTGACCAGACCTCCCTTTATTCGGGGCTTTCTCGTCTACATGTAACCGTAACACCCGCCCCCGATTGTTCACCCTCTCCCAGCGCCCCCCGCCCCCCGCCTCGCATGCCACCGGCGCGGGGGGGCTCGGGGCCACAGGCTCCCCAGGAAGTAAAAGGCGGCCTTTTACGGGGGGACGGGAAATCCCCGGGCGGGGCTGGGGCCAAGGCTGAGGGCTCGGGAGAGGGGGCCAGGGATGGCCCCGCCCCCCGCGCGCTCAGTCCCGCCCCATAGGCGGAGTTCCCCCTTCCTCCGACAAGGAGGCGGGGGTTGCGGAGGGCGGGGCTATAAGGAAGGCCGTTGCCGGGCAGTGGGAAGGGCCATCGCTGGGAGTGGGTACGGCCAACGGGATGAGGCCCGGCTAGACTGACATGGGAAACAGCCAACGAGGCGCACTGCGCCTGGAAGGCGGGAGCGGAGCAGCCGGGGCTGGGCTTGGTGGGTCGGGCGAGTTCGACGCTAGCCAATGGGCGGGGGCCGGAGAGGTCGCGCGAGGGGTAGTGGCTGCGTCCAGCCAATCAGACGGCGTGAAAGCGCTGACGGTGCGACGGGCTGAGTGATTGGCCAATCAGAGTTTTCATCATGTGGGACTGATTGCCAAGGTTCAGCCAGTAAGAGAAGCCCCTGGGATCACGTGGGGGGAAGGCGCCGTTAGTCGAGCCATTCGGGTGCCCAGTTCGAGTCACATGAGAAGGGCGACGAATCCAGCCAATGGGTGAGGAGCATTAATGTCACGTGCTGACAACTGGCCGCTCACGTGATGTTGGTGTCACATGACTGCTACCCAGTCGCCTCTTGGCCAATAGGCGGCCGTCTCCCTCTCACGTGACTCAGGACATCCCTGCGGGGAGCCGGGGACGGGCGCTACGGTAGCCGGGAAGCGGCGATGTCGGGGGACGGCGAACGCTCCCCGTTGCTGGCCGCGGAGCTCGGCGAGCCGGGGACTCCCGGGGCGGGCGGAGTCTTGGCCGGTCCCGGCGGGCTCGTGCCCTCCGCGCCGCTCCCGCCCTACGGGGGTCCCGCCGCAGGGAAGCCGGCCCCGCCCCATGGTGAGCGGCCCCGCCTCCACGGCCTTGCAGGGGAGGGGCGGTGTGAGCGGTGCTGTGGGGGCCACAGCTTCTGGGGAGGGGTTAGGGGTCTTGATCGATGGGGCTGTGGGGGGCTGCAGATGTCAGGGAGGGTCTTGGTGGGCAGGGCTAAGGGAACTGGGAGGAGCTATGTGGTTTGTTGGGTGGAGCTAATGGCTGGAAGATGAGACTCGGGGAGGTGCTTTGGGAGGTGGGTGGGGCTAAGCGGCCTAGGGCAGGCTGACTTGCAGGTGGCTGTAGCCTGTGGTTCCCTTGCCCAGGCTTCCCACAATTCCCCGACGGGCACCCAGCCGTGCTGCACAGTGAAGACCCCCCGCCCTACTCGCCCATGGCCAGCCCTGACAGTGGCAGCGCCCCCATGATCACCTGCCGCGTCTGCCAGAGCCTCATCAACGTGGAGGGCAAGATGCACCAGCATGTGGTGAAGTGCAGTGTCTGCAACGAGGCCACGGTGAGCTGGGCCAGACTGGAGTGATTTCACCGGTGTTCCTGTGGGGGGCTGGATCTCCCATTCACCTCCCTGTGAGGTCCCACTACTCTCTTCCCCCACCATATGCCTGTCTCTGTCTCTCCAGTGAGCCCAGCTGGAGTCCCTGAGGGGCCCCCCAGGAATGGGAGGGATTTGGGGGTTGTCTGTTGGCCCCTAGTACAAGGCATCGGGAGACGGTGCCTCCGTAAAGCTGGAATGGCAATTCTCAGCTCTGGAGACTCCCTTGGGATTTGGCTGGAGCTGGGAGACCCCAAGGCTGGGACCAGGGGAAGTGGAGCAAAAGGTCTGAGATTGCTGTGCCCCCTCCAGAGCCAGGGGTGGAACCCAGAAGTCCTGGCCTCCAGCACCCCCCAGGCTCAGGCCTCCTCTCTGTTTCTACTGCAGCCGATCAAGAACGCCCCCCCGGGGAAGAAGTACGTGAGATGTCCCTGCAACTGCCTGCTGATCTGCAAGGTGACATCCCAGCGCATCGCCTGTCCCCGGCCCTACTGGTGAGCCACAGGGGGGGTTCCCCAGCCGTGCTGGGCAGTGGGGAGGGGCGGCACCGAGGGCACGTTAGGCCTGGGTGACGCTTCCTGGGGTACCTGAGTGGGAGAAAACCTGTCTGTGCCCGACTGGCCTTAGCTTCAGGAACGCAACTTCCAGTGTAGACACAATCCTCTCGCTCTCAGCCAATGTCTCACGTGGTGAATTAGTGTGCAGCTATCTGACCCCGGGGATCCCTGTAACCTCCTGGCCACACCCTGTGCCCCCTGCCAGTTGGCACCAGCAGTCCCTGGGTCACAGCCTGGCTTGGTACCCAGGACAGGGCAGGGCTCCACTTTCATCCCTGTTGCTTTCTCTCCCCTGCTGCAGCAAAAGGATCATTAACCTGGGCCCGGTGCACCCGGGGCCTCTGAGCCCTGAGCCCCAGCCTGTGGGAGTGCGGGTCATCTGTGGACATTGCAAGAATACTTTCCTGGTAAGCAGGGGCAGCCAGGACTCCTGGGTTCTGGCTCTGGGAGGGGTGCGGAGTGTGGGTTCAGCAGGGGGGCTGGGAACCAGGACTCCTGGGTTCTATCTGTGGCTGTAGGAGGGATGTTGGGTCTAGTGGGTAAAGCAGGAGGCTGGGAGCCAGGATTCCTGGGTTCTGGCTGTGGGAGGGGTGTGGGGTGTAGTGGGTAGAGGAGGAAGCTGGGTGTCTTATGTGTGTTTCTCTCTGGTTCTCATTCTTCCAGTGGACAGAGTTCACAGACCGCACCTTAGCCCGCTGCCCGCACTGCCGCAAAGTGTAAGTTTCCCTGTCCTGTAACTGTGACCCGGGGCAATGGGTCTCGGGGCAAGAGAGACCTGGTCCTGGGGGTGGGGCTGGGCCCATGTGGGCTTAGGGGTGGAAGAGACTGTGAAAGTGAGGCCGAAGTGTGGGGTCTAAGGGCATGGGGAGTGGTTGAGCTCAGAGGCAGGGTTCTCTCCTCGGCTCTGGGAGGGGAATGGGGTCTAGTGGGGCTGGGGGCCAGGACTCCTGGTTTCTCTTTCTGGCTGTGGGAGGGGAATAGGGTGGCTGGGGGCAGGGGGCCAGGACTCCTGCGTGTCCATGTCTGACTCTGACTCTCTTCCCCATAGCTCCTCCATCGGGCGCAGGTACCCCCGGAAGAGATGCATTTGCTGCCTCCTCCTCGGTGTCCTAGTGGCTGTAGCTGCCACAGGCCTAGCGGTGAGTGTGTGACTGGGACAGGGGAGCGAGCCATGCTGACGGAGCCTTAGGACTGCCCAGGGCGTCTAAGTCGCCATGCTGCCCCGGGAGAAAGGGGGCATTGAGTGGGGAAGGGCCTTTTGGACATAGAACCCAGGAGACCTGATCCCAACCCCCCTGCCCCCTCAATCATTAGACCTCCCTCCCAGCGCAGAGCCGGGCTGGAACCCAGGTGTCCTGACACTGCTGTCTCTCTCTGCGCAGTTCGGCACGTGGAAGCATGCCCGACAGTACAGTGGGATCTACGCTTCCTGGGCGCTGGTCATTCTCCTGGCTGTGCTGTGTCTGGGCCGGGCCATGTACTGGGCCTGCATGCGAGTCAGCCACCCTGTCCAGAACTTCTCCTGAGCTGCCCCCAGCCCCTGCTGTGGGGAGCCCCGCCCATCTCAGCCAGCTTCTGCCCAGCCCCCTGGTCCGCTCCTGTGCCCCTTGCCTTGGTCCTGTTCCCCTCCCATCCCGCCTGAGCAGGAGACCTCCACAGGACGTGACCAATGGAGGCAGCTGCAGTGCTCACAAGGGCAAGGGGCCCCACCAGCCCAAGAGGGAAAGTGGACTATGGTAGCTCTGTCTGGACCAACCCGAGAGGGAGCTGGATTACAGTGGCTCAGCTGGAACCAACCCAGCCAAGGGACACTGGGCAATGGAGATGGGACCCCCTTTCACCCCCAAGGGGACACTGAGCAATGGATCCTGGGACCCACCACCCAGGAGACTTCATGCACCCAAGGGACGCTGGGCGACGGAGCTGAGACTCACCACCCCCACCCAAGGGACGCTGGGCGACGGAGCTGAGACTCACCACCCAGGAGACCCCACGTACCCAAGGGACGCTGGGCGACGGAGCTGGGACTCACCACCCAGGAGACCCCACGTACCCAAGGGACACTGGGCGATGGAGCTGGGACCCACCTCCCCACACGCCCAAGGGATGCTAGATGACGGAGCTGGGACCCACCACCTCCACCCAAGGGACACTGGATGACGGAGACGGGACTTTCCACCCTTGAGACCCCATGCACCTAAGGGACACTGGATGATGGAGCTGGCACCTACCAGCCCCAACACCCTGGGTGATGGAGCAGCGACTCTCTGCCTGGGATGAGGTGGCCAGAGGGAAGAAGGAAGCCCCCATAGCTGCCAAGTCACTGGGGGGTCCCAAATCCATCCTGATGGGGGCACTGCCATGCCCATCACCCCCTTGGCCTGCAGGGAAGTGGGGCGTGAAGGGGGCCTCCCAGCTGGGGGGGCATAGAGTACATTCTGGGGAGGGGAGCTGACACCAGGGAACGGGGATGATGAGTAGGATTCAGCTCACTGCTGCTTCATGGTGGGTTCATCTCTTAGGCCACTGTTCACCCCACTGATCTGTGCTCTGTCAGGCCCATCCCCCAAGCCACCCAGTCCTCTGCCCTGGGGCCACATCAGAGCTGGTGCCCTCTAGAGGGAACAGACCCCATGTCCCATTCCCTTCCTCCCTGAACCAGCCAGTCCCTGCCCTGGGGCCAGATGGGAGCCGGTACCCCCTAGAAGGGAAGGGCCTGTGCCCTGGCTCTGTTTAGGGACCACAGCTAATCTTTATTTGGGTGAGGGAGCTGGTGGGAGCAGCCACTGCCCTGATCCCTCCCCCCACCCCCGCTGCCTGGGGGAAGCTGCTCTGGGTTTGCTCTCTTCCCACCCCCCCCCCAGCTGCTCTGGTTCTTTGCACATTCCTGCAGGGGAGCCACTGGGTAATGCTCTTGTCGTGTGGGGACCCTCAGCCTTTCCAGCATGCCTCAGAGTTCCCCCATGGGGCAACCCTTTCCCATCCAGCCCCTGCTCCCTGATTGGGCTGATGGCTGCATCCTGGGGAGCAGAGCGCTGCCCCCATTGCCGCATGTGGAGGGTGTGATCCTAACTCAACCCCTTCTCCCGCCCCCTAACTCCTCCCCACACGGCCATGCACCGGCTCCCTTGCCTGGGCCCTGCCTCCCCTGGTGTGGGGTTGGGGACCCCCAGTGGGAGGGGGCAGTGGGATGGAGAGGACTGGGGGTGATCTGCCTGGAGGGTTGGTGATGAGAGGTGCCTGGTGCTGGCCTCCCATTTGGGGAGGGAGAACAGAACGTCTCCGGCCTCGGTTCTTCAGGGATCTTTGGGGGGTTGGGACGTGGGGTTCATCCCCTTTCCAGGGCTCCCTGCTGCTCTGGCTTGTACATACTGACCACTCCCCTGTACATAGCTATTTAAATCCAGCCCCGGGTTTCTTCCCCCATTTCCCCCCTGCCCCCCACCCCATACAGTGCTACTTTAACCTGGTGTGTCTGTCCTGGGGGAGGGCCGGCCCAACTGATGGATGCCCTGATAGTGTAAATAAAGAGATTCCATATGGCATCTGCCTGCCTGACTCCCTCGCTCTGCCCCACGGTGACCGGCGGGGGGGAAGAGAGCTGGGTCTGGGGAGCCCATTGTCAGCTTGAGAGCCCACCAACTCATTACACCACAGGGGCAACAACAGCCAGGGACAGCCACTGTGGTTGGAGGGGGGGCCCCATACTTCTGAGCCAGCCAGCCTGCACTGTGGGCCTGATCTGAGCTGGTACCCCCTAGAGGGGAAAGGCCCTGTGTCCCATTCCCTGCCCCTGAGCCAGCCAGTGCCCTGCCACAGGGCTGGATCATGGCCGGTGCCCCCTAGAAGGGAAAGGCCCCGTGTCCCATTCTCCACCCTGAGCCAGCCAGTCCCCTGCCATGGGGCTAGCGCCCCCTAGGTTGGCAGTGGTTGAAGGTATCTGAGGTTTCTAGCTAGGGGGCTGATTGGAGCTCAGTCCCGAGTGCTGGCAACCCCTAGAGCCTCCTGCTCCTGGCTTGGATGGGGATTTCTGGGAGGGGAGTAGGGTCTAGTAGTTATAGCAGGGGCCTGGGAGCCAGGACTCCTGGGTTCTCTTCCAGCTCTGGGAGGGGCAGGGTGTGCAGCAAGAGTCCTGGGAGAGAAGTGTCCTGTAGCCAGGCTGGTGTCTCCACCAGGCCAGGGCTGGATCCACCCCTTTGCTGGAGACGTGGGGGGCCCCCTGATGGTGTCCCTCTGTAGGACCCCAACTCCTCCTCAGCCCATATGTGGCTGAAACAGCTGCGGGTGGATTAAGGCACCCCCTGTGCATACCGTCCTCCCTCCCCAGGAGCAGGAGGGCTCTGCTCACCAAACCTCTCCTTCAGGCGTGGAGTTGGTTCCCCCAGAGCAGTGGGTCTGGGATGGAACACCCCATTGAAATGCATGGGACAGTTCCCCCTCTCCTATCAATAGGCTCAGGCTCTCGGCAGAACCAGGGAACGTCAGTCATGCTCGTGGTTGCTCTCCCCATCATCCAGCAATGGGTTCACGCTGTCGGCAGACCCAGGCAGCATCGGTCACACTCGGAGCAGCTCCCCCTTACCCAGCCATTATTTCTGTAATTGGAAGTTGAGTGTCTGCGGGGATCCCTCTGTTCTAAGCTGTGATGTCCCAGACAGGGCCCTCAGTCCAACTCTGCCTCCCCACAAAGCCCCCTTCACTCGCAGCTGCCTCCTGCGGGGGAACCCAGCTAGAAAGGCCAGCAGGCAGCATGAGGGTGACTGTCTCCCAGCTCTGCCTCACTCCCTCAGAGGGCAAGATAAAACACAGCATCTCCTTTCAAAGACTTTAATCAATGCTCCTCATAGCTCTGTGCCCCTCCCCCTGCAAAGAATGGGGGGCTGGTTTAAAGGAAAGGCAGCAGCTTAATTCTACAGGTAAAAAATAGTTCCTGGGGTGAGAAATTCTCTGGAGGCTAGGATGGAGGGAGGTTGGGATAAGGGGGGCTGCTTGGATGGCCCTCAGGGGGTACGAGTTCAGGAGCCTCCTGGCCTCAGACTGGGGGTCACTGGGTGAGTTTGGGGGTTCAGGGCTGAATTTGGGAGGCTCATGGTCTTTCAGATGGGGAAGGATCTGCTGATATTCTGGGCTTTACCGCACCAGGGCCCACAAGTTGGGGGGGGGGTTGAATCAGGTCTCATTTTGGGGGGAAGTCACCCCTGATCTGGGGGGGGCTTTCCCTCTACTCCCCCCAGCCTCACAGGGATGTATAGGGCATGTGGGCCCAATCCCTTCTTGCTCACAAAGCCATAGAGGTGTACGGGCCATCCTACTCACAGGACTAGAGAGGAAGGGTGCAGGGCCACATATGGCCATATGGATCCCCCACCTCACGCAGGGCCATAGAGAGGTGTATGGGCCCACTCCCACAGCTATAGAGGGGGTGTTGAGCCCATACCTAGCTGTATGGCCCCAACCCCTCCATCATAGGGCTATACAGGGGTGTCAGAGCCATAGCAGGCTGTATGGCCCACCCCCTCCCGCCCTGCTCCCAGGGCCATACAGGGGTGTTGGGACCATATCAGGCTGCTCACAGGGCCATGTAGAGGGTGACGGGGCAGTGGTCGCTGCCCATGACCTGGGAACGGATCTTGCTGTCGCACAACGCCCCCAGCAGGCGCATTGAGACCAGGAAGTAGTCGAGGCGCCAGCCCACGTTCTTGGCGCGGGCATTCATCATGTAGGTCCAGAAGGTGTAAGCGTGGGGCGTGTCGGGGTAGAGGTGGCGGAAGGTGTCAGTGAAGCCGGCTGCCAGCAGCTCCCCAAAGCCCTGGCGCTCCTCGGGCGTGAAGCCTGCCGACTTCTTGTTGCCCTTGGGGTTCTTCAGGTCGATCTCGGCATGGGCCACGTTGAGATCCCCGCAGAGCACCAGGGGCTTGCGAGCATCCAGCCCCCGCAGGTAGGCCCGGAAGGCGGCATCCCAGCGCTGGCGGTACTCCAGCCGCACCAGCCCCCGGCCTGCGTTGGGCACGTAGGCAGTCACCAGGAAGTGCGAGGGGAACTCGGCCGTGATCACCCGGCCCTCCTGGTCATGCTCCTCCTCGCCTGCGAGGAAACACGGAGCTTGCATCAGAGGGCAAAGGGGAGAGGCCCTGGACATAGGGGGCATGGCAAGGGTCAAGGGAAAGGGGCATGGGACAAGAGGAAAGGCCAGAGGGCCTGACCAAGGCTGTAGGGGGCACAGAGAGGGATTGGCAGGCAGAGGACATGGCAGTGGGCAAAGAGGGGTCTGCAAGCAGAGGTTGGTAGGGGGTACAGTGGGCAGGGAGCACAGGCTCAGCAAGCAGAGGCTGTGGGATGGGGCAGGTCCCTACCAATGCCGTAGGTGATGCTGAGCGGCTCTGTCTTGCAGAGCAGAGCCACCCCGCTGTAGCCCTCCTTGGCCCCGGCGCAGGCCCAGTACTTGTGGGGATACTCGGGCATCTCCCACATCTCGGGGGGCAGCAGCTTCTCTGCACACTTGGTCTCCTGCAGGCACAGTACGTCGGGGTCCTCCTCACGCACCCACTGCAGGGGAAAAGTGGGATCAGCGGGGCTGGGAGCCTCTCTCTGGGAACCTCATAGGATGAGGAAGAGAACCCAGGTATCCTGCCCCCCAACTCCACCCCACTTCCCTCCGGCTCATCCCCTCCCTCGGAGCACCTGTGTCCTCCCCGCCCCTGGCCGTGGATTTCCATGCTGGTTGCTGGGGACCAGCCGGCCCAGCAACAGCACTTTCAGACCAGTAAAACCGCTTCCACACTATGGACACTCACAGATCCAAGGCCAGAAGGGACCAGTGGGATCATTTCGTCCGACTGCTTGGATAGCCCAGGCTGGCGAACTGCCCCACAACAATTCCTAGTGCAGAGCTGTTCAAAATTGCCTGGGATGGAGAATCCACCTTGACCCTTGGCACATTGTTCCAATTAGTCACCTTCATTATGAAAAATGTACCCCTTATTTCCAGGCTGCATCTGTCTAGCTTCAACTCCCAGAAGTAAAATAACCTCTCTGCACCTACTCCAGATTTGCCTGTTTCTTCATCCCGGAGGCGTATGACTCCGGCGGGCCCTAGCAATGCCCTGCGAGCTCCTATCCAGCTGCTTATCCACCCTCATCCTGACCCCCTTTTTCAGACTTCAGACCCATTTGAACGATCCCACTGGAACCAAACTGGGTACAAATCTGGCTGTGGACCAGGCTTGAGGGAATCAGCCGTTCATGAACTCAAGTTAACTGCTTCAGTTTTTTACAGCCACATCATTTTCCCTCTGTCCAGTGGGATTTGGGGGGGTGACGAATGCCAATTTTGAGTTAAAATTTCATTCTGGGTTAGGAAAAGCAAACATGTTTGGAAATTTAGGACACACCCATGCCCCACTTCCCATTTACCAGCCAGGAAATGTAACAGAGGCAGGATGCCTAGGATTCAAATTGGCTGTTTTTCCCCTATTCTAGGATGTCTCCAAGCGTCTCTAATTTGTAGAAGAGTTAGTGAGTGCCCAAGGGACGAAGGAGTCTGGGGCAGCAGAGCGGGAAGGGCCACTAAGAACCTCTGTGTCTCTGGCATTAGGTGACTTTTCCAATGCACGCCAACGTTCCCACAGCCCAGCCATTGCTCACTGCGCTCAACTTGGAGGCACAAAGCAGGAGAGGAAAATGAAATAAATCTAAAAATCTAAAATTTCTAGATTTGCAAAAAAATCCCAAAGTAGTGAATGTGGGAATCCAAACTCCAGGTGGAAAATCTGACCCATGAAATACACTGCGAAATCCCCCACAACCTGGAAGATTTTTTCTGCAGGGAAAAAATCCCAATCCCTAACTCAGCTAGAGCACTTCTCAGCAGAGCTTAAAGCTCCTTCCAAAGGAGGTCAGGATCCTTATCCCCACTGCACAGGTGGGGAAACAGGCATGGGGAGGGGAAGGGACTAGCCCAAGGTCGCCCAGAAGGTCAATGGCAGAGCCAGGGAGAGAACCCAGAAGTCCTGGCTCCCAGCCCCACTACTCTAATTCACTAGACTCCACTCCACTCCCCTCACTTAGCTGGGATAGAACCCAGGAGTCCTGGCTCCCAGCCCCCGCTGCTGTAAGATCTCTAGCTGTAGTCACAAGGCCACACTGCAGCCTCTGCAGGGCAGGGCCGTCCATACCCATATACAAATTTCCTGGCGCCCTACGCAGCTGCATGCTACTCCAGTGGCAGCCAGATCCCCCAGCCAGCTGAGCCAGCCAGGAAAGCTGCCCCTGCCCGTGCTCCGCCTCTTCCCCATGGCCCCCGCCCCTGCTCTGCACCAGCCCCAGCCCTACTCCCACTCCACCCCTTCCCCAAAGCCCCTGCCCCTCCTCAGCCCCCGCTCCAGCCCCACTCCACCCCTTCCCCTGAGCAACATCCCAGGGGACTGCAGCAGTGGTCAGGTACGCCCTGCATTCATGGGGTAGCAGGAAGTGGAGCAACCCGGCCGCAGCTCTCTCTGCATCGCTGGTGTGTTCTGGAGGGCAGTTCCCCCCTGCCCCCTCAAGTCCCAAGGCTAGGATTCATAGATTAATAGATACTAAGGTCAGAAGGGACCACTCTGATCATCTAGTCCGACCTCCTGCACAGCGCAGGCCACAGAATGTCACCCACCCACTCCTATGAAAAACCTCACCCATGTCTGAGCTATTGAAGTCCTCAAATCATGGTTCAAAACTTCGAGGGAGCAGAGAAGCCTCCCTCCAGTCAACCATGCCCCATGCTACAAAGGAAGGCAAAAAAAACCTCCAGGGCCTCTCCAATCTGCCCTGGAGGAAAACTCCCTCCCGACCCCAAACATGGCAATCAGCCAAACCCTGAGCACATGGGCAAGATTCACCAGCCAGATACCCAGGAAAGAGTTTTCTATAGTAAATCAGATCCCATCCATCTAATATCCCATCTCAGGGGATTTGGCCTATTTACCCTGAATATTTAAAGATCAATTACTTACCAAAATCCCATTATCCCATCATACCATCTCCTCCATAAACTTATCGAGTATGGAGGAGATGGTATGATGGGATAATGGGATTTTGGTAAGTAATTGATCTTTAAATATTCAGGGTAAATAGGCCAAATCCCCTGAGATAGGAACCAGGGGAGCAGAGTGGAGCGGGCTGGGGCTGGGTCAATCCACTTCCCGCTGCCCCTTGAGTGCGGGGTTGGGCCTTCCCTGCATTCACCGGGCAGCAGGAAATGGAGCGACCCGTCCCCAACCCACTCTGCCAGCTCGTGCTGGGGGGCGGTTTCCCACCTGCCCCCCAAACCTGCTCCTACCCCCCCACAGAGGCCTGGGGCCAGCCCCTTCCCCCGTGGGGGGGCTGCATAGGGCACCAAAATGTCTAGGGACAGCTCTGCTGCAGGGGTAGGGGTGGCCTTAGCCCCTGGCACCTTGTTACTATCAGGTGTAGACCAGGGCCCCAACGTGGGTGGTCCGAACTGGGGAGGAGCTGCGTAGCCCAGCAAGGACTGGCAGAGCTCAGCGTCCTGAGAGACCTGCTCCTACCTCCAGGCCCTTCTTCTTGACCCAGGCCCGGAGCCCATCCACGTTCCACGATGTGACCTTCAGGGTGTACTTCTGCCCACCGGGGGAGGTGATCTTGTCGGGCGGATCCTGGTACAGGATGGGGCCCTCCGCCACCATCTCCTTGGGGCCCTTCGCTGCCCCCTTCTTGCTCTTCTTTGCCCCAGGCTCTGGGGAGCAGGAAAGA